>NC_036857.1:9885882-9889623 GCF_002910315.2 Salvelinus sp. IW2-2015 | reverse complement strand
AACTGCTGATGACGGTCTTGATCTCCTTCTGGCGGCTGTGACATCGTGGTCGGCGGTCTCTTCGCTGTTTTTGTGCGTGACTGGGGTGCTGATCTACGCCCGCTGTCATGGAAGGTCTGTTCTAAAATAGCGAAGACGGGTAATTCCAAGAGTAATAGTGTGAGTGTCATATGATTCCGAGGTGAAACAACAGGGTGAAGTCGTACTATTAGTATCTACTAGGTTTATTATACCATTTTATTCCTAGAGAATCAGATGGAGTATGACGATTCCTTAGTAAGTGGTTCGTTCCACACTGTAGCATGATGGAAAAAGTTAAACACAGATCTCCTACGCGAGTACTTGTCTATTGGGGGAGAGGGGGAGGGGGGGAACGCGTTAAACACATCCAACCTATTTTAGGGGGTACTGGTTGTCTAAATTAGTGGGTGGGGGGTTATCTTTATAATTTATTTTATCACAGGGCCAAGGCAACATACGTCTGGCATGACTGCTCTATTAAAAAGCACCAGAGACCATGGGGGGGCATGGGAGTTAGAGCGCGGAATGGTCCCCCAGAAATGGGAATTCGTCGTGGGGGGTTGTACGACATTGCGGATACGGCAGTATGTAAGGATATGTTGTTTATACTCCCCCGCAGACTACCACCTGATCATTTTTCCTTTCTTATTACCATCCCCATGGTATATTGCCTTTGTGAATCTTGGATTCATCTTCGGTAATAGACAGAACATCAGACATCCTCTACCAACGTGGTGATAGGTTATTCATCTGTCTATTTATTGGTCAGCTTAGAGCTGGTCTATTTTCCTCCGACTCAGTCTCAACGAAATTTTACTGCGTGGATTTAGGGCGCCACTTCACAGGGAGAATGCGGTTTACATATTGGCAATAACAGAGCAGTCACTAGGCATTTCTGATGGATGTGACCTGGTCTGGTGGTACCGAATCCCCCAACAGAGTGGTTAATGTGTCTTATGGGGAGTGTTTTATCTGTTCCTGGTTGTTTAAACAAATGACAGCCATTGAGACCACAACAGGCTCACCCAGGAAAACTAGATAACCAAGTACCCTTGGATGTTATTTCTCTACCCGTGTTCTTGCTCTGTTGGCTAGTATGGGCTCCTAACTCGTCATTTTCCATCGGTAAAGATACCCAGCCATTCCAGCACGAATACACACGGATATGTGTTATGTCTGTCACGCGGCAGTAGAACAATCTCGGCCTATTACGCTCCTAGATCAAAGTTGGGTACATGCAGACATGTTCAAAAGACCTCATACGATTCATTCTCGCCTGGGTTCTAACTACCACTCCCAACCTCAAAAATATTAATGTAACAGTATCCGGATCCTCTCTTCTCTCTCTCTTCTCTCCTCTCTCTCTTCTCTCCTCTCTCTCCTCTCTCTCTTCTATCTCTCTCTTCTCCCCTCTCTCTCTTCTATCTCTCTCCTTCTCTCTCTCTCTATCTCTTCCTCTATTTTTCTCTTACTCTCTTTCTCATCTCCTATCTTTTCGCCTCTCTTTTCTGTTACCCCATCCCTTTCTCTCCTCTCTCTCTATTTTTCTTTATATCTCCTTAATTCCTCTCTTTTCTCCCCTCCCTCCCTCTCTTCTGTTCTCTTGATGATAAAAAACCTGTAGAAATACCAAGGGTGGGAAATAAAGCAGCAGCAAAAAAGGCTTTTTTGTGCATCAAAACTAAACTGTTCTCTTTGGCTCATACACACTGTCCCCTTTTGGAGAAAATGTCACATGTTTATTTAGGTAATAAGAGAGGGTTTGCACGTTGAGTCACACAATGGTAACTCCTCTACAATCTCCAGAGACCATCCCTTCATTTGAACATACAGTATAAGTACATGTACAATCAATCAATACCACATGAGGAGGTTTAAGATCTCAGCCTCCTTGTCCTCTTATTATATCTCATCCTGTCCATCACGTCTCAACCTGGCTGGCTGTTTGCTATAGTCAACCTCTATCATTTCCCTTTTGTTCTGTTTGGTTTGCAACATGAAGGGGAATGATAGAACATATATTGAGCAGCCTACTGTATCGTCTCAGGATTCTGGAGTCTGATAAAAACATATGAGCCCTGGAAGAGGAAGGAAGGAAGAAATGGGGAAGAGACGATGTTTCTGGTGGCAGATTGTTTCTCTTTTGCTGGAGTGGCAAGTGAAAGGAGGTCATATGTAACCGTTCTTCAGCACACACATGGCTGAGTGTGTGACTGCCAAACAGAGAGAGAGAGGAGAGAGAGAGAGTAGAGAGAGAGAGAGAGAGGAAGAGAGAGAGAGGAGAAGAGAGAGAGAGAAGTAGAGAGAGAAGAGAGAGAGAGAAGAGAGAGAAAGAAAAGAGAGAGAGAGAGGAGCAGAGAGAGAGAGAGAAGAAGAAGAGAGAGAGATGGAGAGAAAGAGAGCTAGCGTTTCTGTGGTGTGCTGTGGTGTGTTTGTACCTGTGTTAATGTTGGACAAGGTCCCGACAGGTAGGGAGACCAGGCAGACAGCAGCGATGAAGAAGCTCTCTTCTGCCCTCAGTGCCTGCTGGGAACTCATCCACCAGAGTTTATAAAGCCCCTCCACTGTGCGAACTAACCCACACCACAGCCCACACACACAAATGGGGCACTCAGTTAAAAGGGGAATTTACACATTACTTCCATTGAATACCTATGCAAGCAACACTCAGTTCATCATAATTTGATGCTTTTCCTATTTGTATTTTTCTCACAATAAGTACATTTTTATCAACGGCATAATTTGTTAAATTGTTATTTATTTATTGTTTTACTTAAAAGGACCAAAAAAGTGCACTGGTACTTGGAAATTACAGAGATAAATAGAGAGAGAAATAGAGAGAGAAATAGTGAGAGAGATGGAAAGAGAGAGAGACCGACAGTGAGGCAGAGGAAGATGGAAGACATGAGAGGAGCAACATTTCTGCTCATATTGGCGTTGGGTCACTTTCCTTATTAAGGTTGTTTAGTGGAGCAGCTGTAACATGGCCCCTAATGAGCCTGATAATGAGACATCAGAATGCCCCTTAGTGATGGTTCAACGTTAAGTCCCACTGTCTCAATACAGCATCCCTTTCTGTGGCAGTCTTTACCAAATACTAAAAGATTGTAGAATTACAGGGGAGTGCTGATCTTGTACCTTATGAAAAATATATGGTTTCTGGCTAATAACAAAACCATACTGACTGATCATGATGATTTGTTCATCTTAATTGAGGACAATTCATTATCTTGGAGAGAGGGGGGAAAACGGTAAAGGCCAAATCATGCTATTGTATAGCAGATGGGTTTCGTAATCAATCATTCAATGATAATGAATAATTCTAAATCTGAAAATTGTGTGTCACTTTTATCCTTTGGAAATGGCCTTTCCCAAACACCATATGGTCCATAAACCTCTATCAATACAGGCTGCTAATTGGCTTGTCTAATGTACACTACAAAGGAGGACAGAGATGTACAGTACACAAGTGCTGAACTGAACCAAGCTGACACAGTAAGACTTTACATTGAGCTTCTTCTCTCGGGTTGGAAATTACATTTCCATTAATAGATCCTGACAAATCAATGTTACACTCTCACCATACAGAGAGGATAACAAAGGGAAGCTGTCTTCACTGATGGAGGAATGAAATGAGGGAGGGAAGGATCGATTGGCAGAGTGTGGTGGTGGTGGTGTATGGTGGTGTACGCTGGGGGTGGTGGTGTATGGTGGTGGTGT
>NC_036857.1:9752501-9885857 GCF_002910315.2 Salvelinus sp. IW2-2015 | reverse complement strand
AAAAAAAAAAGGAGAATGGGTGAGGATGCTTTGCTTAGACGCATGACGAATAGTCACTTTAATCTGTAGATATCTGTTTTAGTTGACTATTTCAACATGAATGCGTTAGTTGTGGGTTTTATTTTCAATCTGATGTTAGTTAGTTGAATTCTGTCAATTTGATAATCTTTCTTCGTTAAATTGACTTGCAATGACAGTTACTGACAATTCTGACTTGAAATGTAATGTTTAATTTCCCCTAATTAAATGGATGACTTTACCCCCAATGTTCATGTGGCCTTGAACGAGGCTTGCTCAGCTTGTCTTGAGATATGGCATAACTTACACATCATACGAGTTAATATTTGTTCTAAAATAAGATCTGGTGAGAAGTAAGTTTGAGGAAAGGAGGATAGGTTTACATGTGTTTCTATAGGTGAAAAGTATGGTATTAAAAAACATAAGCAATCAGGAGTAGCAGAACATGAAGTGTTAAGAGGCGTTGAGGATGAATGATTCTGAAGTGTTTTCCATTTCCTTTATTAACAGATTAACACTGATAGAAATGATAAGTACATTGAGATTTGTTTAGTCAGTCTTTGTAAAAATTATAGTTATATGTATTGCTCCTTTATTCTTACATTGTTTTGAAATGACATAAAACTCATATTCCGTTTTTAACTTTTTTATTTTGTATATCGAAAGATATCATTGCGCCGTGCGTAATGATCTATAGATTTTTTTAAACAGAAAATGTACTGCCATGATATTAGCCATTGATATTCATGATCCTACCAATGCTTGTATCTTATAAAAAGTTTATCTTTTTCCAGAGTGATTAGGTTTGATAATGCAGGAACACCTAGTCGTCAATGAATAAGGCTCTTCGTTGGATGCATGTCGGTGACATTATTGGTGCAAGTTTTGCTGTTTTGTACCTACAGTGATGTAGAGGTTTATCTAGAGGTGAATTCATAAGATATATGGGTTAATGTTCAATGTATTTAATTGTATTTGACTGCTTGTGCTCTAAACAACAATTGCAGGACTAACTCCTCCATTGCTCTTATACATGGAACTGCATCGCGCTTAACAGACGGTTTGTTAATTCTTATTTGTGTTATTTTGGTCTTATGGTCTCCAGAAGAATATTCCTGGTTTTGTTTACTTTGATTTTTTCTTAAATATAAACTGTTAAAATGTCTCTAGTACAGTCAGTATGTGAAAATGTTTTGGTTGGGTAACATTACTTGTCAACAATGTATTCGAGACTTGAGATTTAATACTCTTGCACAGACCACCATTGCCGCATAAACCACCACAAGGGCAGACCTGGGTTTACTTTTTTATAAATAAGTTGTAATTTGGCCTCATGGGGTGGTGGAAAACAGTAACTAGTTACAGCTGTATGTGTGGATTGTTGTTTCTAAGTGCTGGCAGGGAGGGATGATACTGTCTTTTCTCGAAACACTATCTGTCTAACAGAGACACATCATTAAAAAGACTTTCTTCGGTGAAATATTATGTGGTAGAATTGAACATAAATTCAAAAGAATCGCATGTCTGAACATTCAGAAGAAAAAAATGTGTAGAATTACAATTAATAATGGGCCGTGGGATGGGGCAGTTAGAGGATTTCTAGAGTTTTAGCCTGTTTGTACAAGTTATGTTAAACGAGTAAGAATACCAGGGTGAGTCTGGAGGATGATGGTGCCATACAGACCTGTCATTTGACCATCAGGTGTTGGCAAACTTCATAATGCTGCTGGCTATATTAAAATAGGTCAGAGGAAACTGCGTTGGGGGAACTTGGTACATCAGTGGAAAGTAAAGCCACAGAAAGCCAGAGTATGAGGAGCGTAACAACAATGTCTCTAAGAGGCTGGGGGTTTTATCAGGTAGAATTTATTATCAAACTGCAAGAATATAGAATGGAGTCAATTTTGACAAACTGATTGAATTGAAGTATTTACTTTTCCTGGTGAACCAAATGGTTTGAATATTAATTTGAGCCTTTAATATCATCCTGTATGAAACTATATGTATATTTTGTGTAATTACGATTGTGTGTGTATAACTGTTTCAAATGCTTTGCTAGTAGGATCAGAGCATAAGTCATGAAATAGATCTACATTTTAATATGAGGAGTGTTATGTATGACGTAGGCTTTGCTGAAAGAAAACAGCGTGTAACACAACCACAACCTCTGTTGTGATACCTCTTTAACTGTGTGAGTTACACGCCTCCTTTTAATGGTTCTGTCTTTGCAATTGTTTGGAACGTACTCTGGGGATTTTTCCCATTAAAAGGTAAATTGCTCATAAGTTTCCCTGTAGGTCTGCTGACTTGGTGGGCAATCGTAGTAAAACTGTTTAATAGGGATTTCAATGACTGCTTCAAGTGATATTCTTTCTTTATTCCTACTCATAAGTATATATGGTGTTGACTTGAGCAAACATTCTTTTACTCCATCGAGAGGGCTGTAATTACCACGAACCGAGACATCCCATGAACTCCTTGCCATCCCAGAGACTGAAAACAAGGTAAAATTTACATTATGCTGGGAAGGCTGATGTGAAAATGAAACAGTCTCTCATCTCTCATATTATTTATTCTTACAGTGTGGTTTTCCACTGAAAATAAAATGCATGGTACAAAGCATAGATTGCGATGAGAGGTAGAGTACCTGAAGGTTCATTGCTCGCAAGTCCGGGGTTGGGTTTGATATGCTTGCTGTGAGAGATTGTGTTAATTTTGTCTTATCGTAAGCTGATGTTATTGTCAAACAACGATGCAAGCGTGCAGTGGGGATAAATGTATAGGAATTACACATTTTATTGTTGCGACTTTCTAATTCAATGCGGCATCTTTCTGATGGCTGTTTTGGGGGGGAATGGATTTAGACAGTTCTATGTTAGATAGAACAAAGCCTCTAGTTGATGGAATTTTGAATCGCCAACCCCGTTGTAACCGCACATCTTCTACTGGAGAGAGGGAGAAGATCGGATTTTGTGCTCGTTCCCCGTTCAGCTCAAACTGCTCTAAACCCTCAACACATAAAAAAAACAAAAAAAAACAGACCCCTCTCCTATAGAGATTAAGACCCAACCATAGAAACAGCAACACCAAATGTTCGACGAGTGCTCTACTACAATACCTAAGGCCTTCAAGAAGCCGCCGCCTCCAGGGAATTGATGCGAGAAGAGAAGAAGAAGAGGAAGGAAATCCACATTTGCCTCCGCTTTATTAAAAAAGCCAACTGGCAGAACACATAACAGAGTATGGCGAATCCTGCATGTGGCAAGCTCATCAGCCACATTGGTAGAACACAGAGAAATACGGGTTATATCAGAACGACACTTCAGGGTCAAGCCAACTGCAGGCTGGCTGATTCAGTGGGCGAAGGCTGCATAGTGTGTGACCTCTGAAGTAGGACAAAAGGACCGGTCCTTGACCGTCTCCTACGGATCGGTCAGCACGATGGATCCGCTCTTCAAGACCTGTAAGGACATATACACAGTTTGAAATTCTAAAGTAGAAAGAACTCGTTGGCATATGTGTGGCCGTATCATGTTGGCAGTTGCAAAAGGCTGATAGAGATCTCATCGTTGCATAATTAAACATTTTCTGTGGCTGATGAGAAAGTAGGGCTGCTTGCTCTATTAGTCTGCGTGCACATCAGTACGGGAAATTGCATGATTGCCTTAGAGATGTTGAAACATTATCTATCAGCCTACCATCTTTTTCTGTGGCTATCTGCTGTGAGACCCGACATCCTTAGGCTAGAAAATTAAAAGTAGATATACAAGGAAACTGAATGTAGATGCACAAGCGCAGGAAGGCTCAACGGCAGTACTTTGAGTCTGCTGGCAAGTCATGCACCCTTGAGCGACACCCAACATACACCTCGATTCAGCACGTCATCTTATCCAAAGCAGTGGTCACAGAAGCGGTCCTCTGGTCCACAAACAAATGGGGCATATTGAGATTTAACCCTCTGATTTATACGTGGTCCAACCCCAGTGACTGGATTGTGTGATTAGTGATGTGTGTATAGGTTCAGTACAGGGGGTGAGAGGTAACTTGTGAATTATTCGTATGGGCTGACCTGATGAGGGTCATATCTGTGGCCTCTGCTGGCCTCGTCCAGCCAACATGTAGGGAGACATTATTGTGTCATGTCGACTGCTGGAATGAAACTGGGAGGGAAAGAAGACAACAGGTCACTTCTGGATATACAGTCTCATATGATAGCAGGAAACAGAACCATGTCAGGTGTCTCACGTGCGGTGGGTCGCACACACTACACTATGCTGTACACACATACACACCACAGGTACACCACACCACTGTAACACCATGAAAACGCACCGACCATACCCAGCCATAGATACCTGTACAGTCACAACTACATACACATCTGTGAGACACTGTAAACCTGTACACACACACGACATAACTACAAACACACGCACACCAAAAGACTGTACATCACCAGTATACACATTAGCACATCGGCACAACCACTGTAACCACATAAACATCAACGAACACAACCACCACGGACCACGCACCGTCTGTAACAACCGTAGACTCCACCACTCCACTGTAGCACGAACATACACCATAACACACCCCACCGGTAACGGAACATAGACACCACAGAATACAACCACGGTACACCAGCACCGTACACCACTGTACAGACACATAACGCGACCACGTACACTGTACACCAACCATACACCACCTGCTACCATTGTACACCAACCACGCACACTCATGACAGCACGACACACAACCCAGACATACGAACCACCAGTACACCACCCACGGACACACAACATAAGACCACCACCATACAACCACCTGGTACACCACTGTATACAACATTAACACGCAACCGGTAACACACGGTATCGACAACGAGCATTACACACTATGTACAGCGACGTACACTAATCACACGACCACCGTAAACACACCATCGTATACGACTGACACAACATCACACGCACCGTAACAAACCACCTCCAGCGTACACCAACCACTCAAGTCACAGACACCACCACTCCACCGTTAGACCACGGTACACGTTCACCGCCAACCACAGACCTTCACAACGACCACACCGGTACACACATACACCACACACTCACACATACATCACATATGAATCACCGTAAACCCAAACTACAACACCACCACCGTACACCACATTACACACCACACGCCCACGTAACACCCACTGGACATCGACGCAAACGTACAACCAAACTTCAGCACACACCAATCATATACCTGATAGACACACCACCACGTACACCAGCTATACACCACACCTCACTCAACACCACACTGTACAATACCATACACCAGTACACCACACGTACAGCCCCGTACAGCCACCTCAACTCACTGTCAGATATACCAGGTGGTGGTGGTGTACGGTGGGGGTGGTGTATGGTGTATGGTGGTGTACAGTGGGGGTGGTGGTGTACGGTGGTGTACAGAGGTGGTGGTGTGTGGTGGTGTACGTTGATGGTTTATGGTGGTGTACAGTGGTGTGCGGTGGTGTATGGTGTGTACAGTGGTGGTGTACAGTGGTGTTGTGGTGTGCGGTGGTGTTTGGTAGTGTACGGTGGTGGTGGTGTACGGTTGTGTACAGTGGTGTACAGAGGTGTATGGTAGTGGTGCTGTACGGTTGTGTATGGTGGTGTATGGTGGTGGTGGTTTATGGTGGTGTACAGTGGTGGTGGTGTACGGTGGTGGTGTATGGTTGTGTACAGTGGTGTGAGGTGGTGTGCGGCCCACCGACACTGAGACAGCCTGACAGGTTCTGTTTCTGCTCATTGGAGGACTGTTATCCAGAGTGACCGTGTTGTCTTCCTTTCCCTCCACCGAGGTTATGCTATTGCCAGCAGTCCACATGACACAATGAATGAGTCTCCTACATGGTTGGCTGGGGACAGGCAGAGGCACAGAGAGACCCTCATCAGGTCAGCCTACTGAAGGTAATTCACAAGTCCTCTCAACCCCCCTGTACTGGACCTATACACACATCACTAATCACACATCCCAGTCACGTGGGGTTGGGATGGCGGTAAATCAGAGGGTTAGATCTCCATATATGTCCCCATTCGTTTGTGACCCATAGGGACCGCTTCTGTGGCCACTGCGTTTGGAAGATGACGTGCCTTGTAATCGGGTGTGTTGGGCTGTCAGCTCAGGGTGCATGATCTTGCCAGCATGACTCAAGTCTGCCCGTGAGCCGCTTCCTGCGCTTGTGCATCTACTTCAGTTGCTTGTATGATCTATTTTAGATTTTCTAGCCTAAGGATGTGTGCGCATCCTCACAGCAGATAGCCACAGAAAAAAGAGGGGTAGGGGGGATAGATAATGTTCAAATCATCTACAGGCAATCATGCAAATTCCCCGTCTGTGGTGCACTCAGGGATGTAGATAGCAGAGCAGCCCTACTTCCTCATCAGCCACAGCAAATGTTTAATTATGCAAACGAGTGAGATCTCTATCAGCCCTTTGCACACGCCAACATGTAGGCTACACATATGCCAACGAGTCATTTTAACCTTTAGAATTTCAACTGATGTATGTCTTGACCATGTCTGAGAGCGGGAGTCCATGGTGGTGCAACGATAGTAGGAGACAGGGTCAGAGGACCGGTCCTCTTTGTCTCTACTGCAGATGTCACACACTATGCAGCCTTCGCACACTGAAGCAGCCAGGCCTGGGTTTGGCTTGACCCTGAAGTGTCGTTSTGATTTAGACCCTATTCTCTGTGTCTGCTACCAATGTGGCTTGATGGCTGTGCCACCATGCAGGGGATTCGCCATACTCTGTGTGTCTGCCATTTGGGTTTTTACATAAAGCGGAGAAATGTGGATCTTCCTCTTCTTCCTCTCCTCTTCTCGCAGTAATCCCTGGGGAGCGGGCTTCCTTGGAAGGCTTGGTGTAGTGAGAGCACTGCGGTGACATTGTGCTGTTTCTATGGTTGGGTCTAATCTRGTGGAGGCAGGGGTCTGTTTTTTTTGTTTTTTTTATTGTTTGAGGGGCTTTAGAGCAGCTTTGAGCCTGAGGGGCGAGAGCACAGAAATCCCAGGGATCTTCTCCCTCTCCCAGTAAGAAGATGTGGGTTACAACGAGGGGTGTTGGGCGATTTCAAAATTGCCATAACTAGAGGGGCTTTGGTTTCTAGGCTACATAGAACTGTCTAAATCCATTGCCCCCCAAAAAACGAGGCCATCAGAAAGATGCCGCTTGAATTATAAAGTCGAACAATAAATGTGTTAATCCTATACATTTTCCCACTGCACGCTTGCATCGTTGTTTGACAAAAACATCAGCTACGATAAAGAGCAAAATTAAACAATCTCTCCAGCAGCAGCAGTATCAAACGCAACCCCGGAGCTGGGAGAATGACACCTTCGGTACTCTACCTCTCATGCAATTATGCTTTGTCACCTGCATTTGTTTCAGTGGAAACCACATGTAAGAATAAATAATATGAGAGATGAGAGCTGTTTCATTCAAATCAGCCTTCCCAGAGTGATGTACATTTTCTTTGTTTAGTCTCTGGGGAGTGGAAGGAGTTTCATGGGGATGTCTGTATCGTGGTTAATTACTGCCATCTGGTGGAAGAAGATAGAATGTGTTTGCTCAAGTCAACACCATATATATTATTGAGTCAGGAATAAAGAAAGATATCATTTAGAAGCAGTCATGGAAATCCTATWAAACAGTTTTACTACGATTGCCACCCGAGTCAGCGACCTCACAGGGAAAACTTATGAGCCAATTTGACCCTTTTAATGGGAAAAATCCCCCAGAGTAGCTTCTCCAAACAATTGCAAAAGACAGAACCATTAAAAGGGAGGGTGTAACCTCACCAACAGTAAGAGGATAATACAAAACAGATGTTGTGGTTGTGTGACACGCTGTTTTGGCCTTTCAGCCAAAGCCTACAGTTATACATAACACTCCTGATATGTAAAATGTAGTCTATTTCATGACTTATGTCTCTGATCCCTACTAGCAAGCATTTGAAACGAGGTTAGTTACACACCACAAATACTGTAATTACACAAATATAATATAGTTCATAACATTGTGATATAAAGGCTCAAATTAATATTCAACAACAATTTGGTTCACCAGGAAGAGTAAATTAACTTCAATTCAAATCAGTTTGTCAAAATTGGACTCAATTCTATATTCTTGCAGTTTGAATAATAAATTCTCCTGAAAAAACCCCAGCCCTCTTAGAGGACAGTGTTTGTTGAGCTCCCTCATACTCTGGCTTCCTCTGTGGCCTTTCACTTTCCACTGACTGACCACAGCTCCCCCAACGCAGTTCTCCTCTGACATTTCTAAATAAGCAGCAGCATTATGAAGTTTGCCAACACCCTGATGGTCAAATGACAGGGTTGTGATTGGACCAGCATCAGCCTCCAGACTTCACCATGGGCTGATTCTACTCGTTAATACTGTTGTGGACCAAACAGGCCTGAAACACCCTAGAAAATCCTGCCTTCAACTGCCCCATCCCACTGGCCCAATTATTCATGTGAATTCTACACATTTTTTCTCTTCTTGATGTTCAGACATGCGACTTGCTTTTGAGATTTATGTTCAACTTCCTAACATTATTTCACCGAAGAGAAGGCTTTTAAATGATGGGGGTCTCTTGTTTAGACAGATAGTGTTTGAGAAAGACAGAATTATCATCCCTCCCTYCCAGCACTGAGAAACAACAATCACACAGCACAGCTGTAACTAGTTACTGTATGTTACCACCACACCCATGAGGCCAAATACAACTTTATTTATAAAAAGTAAACCCAGAGCTGCCTCTGTGGCTGGTTTCATGGCAATGGGCTGGGTCCTGTGCAAGATGTATAAATGGCCTCAAGTCTGAATCACATTGTTGGACAAGTATTGGTTACCCAAAACCAAAAAACATTCACATACTGGACTGTGATAGAGCATTTTAAAGTTTATTTAGGAGAAATCAAGTAAAAAAAACAGTGGTATATTCTTCTGGAGAAATAAGACCAAAAATTAACAAAATACAGATTAACAAACCGTCTAAGGCGATGCAGTTTCCCATGTTAAGAGACAAATGGAGGAGTTAGTTCCTGCAACTTGTTGTTTAGAGGCACAAGCAGTCAAATACCAATTAAATAACATTGGAACATTAAACCCCAACATATCACTGAGATTCAACTCGTGATAAACCCTTACAGTTCCACTGTGGTACAGAAACAAGCAGAGAACCTGCAGCAGTAATGTCACCCTGACATCATGCCAAGAGAGCCTTATTCATWGAACGACTGGTGTTCCTGCACTTATCAAACCTCAGACAACTCTGGAAAAAGATCAACTTTTTAGATAGATACAAATGCATGGTTAGAGGATCATGAATATCCAATGGCTACATATCATGAGTACATTGTTCTGTTAAAAAAAATCTATAGGATCATTACGCACGGCGCAATGATAGTCTTTCGATATCAAAGTAAAAAATAAAAACGGGAATATGAGTTTATATAGTCATTTTCAAAACAGTGTAGAATATAGGATGCAAGTACATATAATATAWTTTTTTCACAAAGAGCTGACTAAAACAATCTCAATGTACTATACAATTTTCTATCAGTGTTAACTCATGTTTACTAAAGGAAATGGAAAACACTTCAGAAAGGTCATTCATCCTCAAACTGCCTCTATAAAGCACTTTCGATGTTCTGCTACTCCCCTTGATTCTGTTAATGTTTTTTAAAGTCCCATACAGTTTACACTATAGAAACACATGTAGGAGAACCTATCCCTCTTTCCTCAAAGCTTACTCTTACCAGATCTTATTTTAGACAAAAAAAATATTAAGCTGGGTAGTGATGGTGGAATGTTCATGCCATCATCTCAAGACAAGCTTGAGCAAGGCTTTCGTTCAAGGCCAGCCATGATACATGTGGGTAAAGTCATCAGCATTTTAATTTAGGGGAAATAAACATTACACTTTCCAAAGTGAAGAATGTCAAGTAGACATGCTCATTGCAAGTCAATTTAACGAAAGAAAAGTTAGTCAAAATTTGACAGAATTCAACTAAACTAAACATCAGATTGGAATAAATAAAACCACAACTAACGGCATTATGGTGAAGATAGTCAACTAAGACAGGACTGGTCTACAGATGTTAAATGTTGACTATTCAGTCATGCGTCTAAGCGAAAGCATCCCGTACCAACCACATAATAACAACGTAGCCTATTATACTGCATTCAGACAGCCTTGCCAGAGGCTGCGATCGGTAGATGGATGCTAGTGTATACATATTCTAATGAAAACCATATACAAAAAATATATTGAGTACGACTGTACCAGCAGTAAGTATTTCTAAAACGGTTACTGACAAAAATAAATTCTGAGGGTAAATAGAATAGAATAACAAGGCTTATTATAATAGATACCAGCTATTTGAAACATGCATCTCTGTAAGCATAATACTATAATTATTACTAACTGTATCTACGAAATAAACCAGTGAGTACTAAAAGAACAAAAAGATAAAAACAAAAAATGTAAAGTCCACAAAAGAGAAAGAAGTTAGTCCAGTTGTGAATAGTTGGAGAGAAAAGAGAGAAACATTGTGACCAGAGGGAGACGAGAGCCTTGATAGCATTACCACTATTAGTATTGTTAAAACAAACAAAAACGCACTCTTACAAATGTACTGTTTGCTCCAAATGAAACAGGTATGCTGTTACCATACCTCAATCTAACACATAATAGTGCAAATCAGAGCCGGTCTTCCTTTCGAACTAAAAACACAAACACAGGGTCACATGTGGAGTTAACAGAGATGGCAGGAGGATGAAAACAGAAGAGAAGCAAAGCAGACTATGGCTTTTTGTTTGAAGCAGCAGGCAAGTTCTTTGGTTAATAAGAAAGGCATGAGGGAGTTAAGACCGAACAGTATGCCTTCTCAAAGGCCAAATGAATTGGTCATTTTGGGACTCTCTGTCAGGGTAAGTGTTAAAAATATATAAAATGATACACCTCAAATAAAGACAAGCTGACATCTGCGGGTCCTAGAGAGCTCCTCAAAGTGATATTTCTGCTTTCAAAATGAAGAATTTGAACACTTGGACTCAAACCAAAACTACCCTAACTAAACAAATGTATCAAATCCTCCCAGATCGGAGTGTCAGGAACCCCCCAAGGTCTGTAAAAGGCCAGCTTTGGTGTATAATACAGTATTAAAACTGGAAATTCATTGTCTTGTCTAGCGTTGTTCTGAGCTCAGGGAAGTCAAGCTTGACAATGAATGGTATAGGGAGGTCAATCGGTGCACTTGTCTGATGCCACAGACAAAGAAATGGTTGTGGTTCACCATTCAACAGTGAGGGAGGTCCGGCCAGTGTTTCAGGAGTTGGCCTCTGGACTGTGGGGGTGTCCCCCCGGCCCCTTGGACTTGATCTGGAGCCAGGTCTTCCCCAGGGCCTTGGCAAAGTGGTCGTCCACCGAGCCTGTGATGGACACAGAGTTGGAGACYGGCTCGGGCTCCTTGTAGTTCTTCCCCAGGCTGCGGCGGAAGTGCTCCTCGATCACAGGGTCGACCGCAGTGTTATCTGGGATTACAGAGGAGAGGAGAATAAATCAACATTTTAAAGTGTGGCATGGTAACAAAGATACAAATTATATCAAATTTATGCACAGATTTACCACGTTAGTAAGGTAATGTGGTGATAAACATTTACCATCAGCCTTCCTCTGATCCATGGGTGGGCTGGGGCTGTGAGACTTGTGGCAGTGAGACAGGTTGCAATTGCGATTGCTTGCAGGAGCACAGGTGATCACAGAGGGACGATTCTATAAGATATAAACAAACACGTTAGCGACACACAATACGAGACTGTACGTAAGGCGCAACTGACCAACGCATGAATGTATTTCGGAATTGTCAGAATTACCTGTGGTCTGTCCACAGGGCCAGGCATGGCAGGCCTCTCTGTGCCACCCAATCCAGAGTCTATGCTGTTTTTAGTCAGAGCCAGAGGCTGGTCCATCGCATAGGAGGGGATGGAGGCGTACAAGTGGTTGCCATGGAGGCCGTTGGAGGAGGAAGTGATGCACTCCACGGGGCTGTGGCCGAGGATCCAAGGGTCGTTGCGGTTGTCTCCGCCGGCAGGCTGTCCCCTGGTTAAAGAGAGGACAAGTGGCAGATTACCCCCGACAGCCTGACACAGACCAGCAACTGCTCCAGTTATTCATAGGCCACTTTAAATCAACCCCGCCTTGAAGTCAGGAGATTGGGCCTGTCACTTAATGAGGGTGCAGGGATTCAGTGCATGGATTGTTTAAAGAGCAGTAGACAGTGTTTACTTACGACACGCGTCTTCGGCACATGTAACTACGCTGAACAAGAAATATAAAATGCAACATGTAACGTGTTGGTCCGATGTTTCATGAACTGAAATAAAAGATCCCAGAAATTTTCCAGACGCACAAAAAGCTTATTCCTCTCAAATTGTACAGACATTTGTTTACATCCCTGTTCGTGAGCATTTCTCCTTTGCCAAGATAATCGGTCCACCTGACAGGTGTGGCATATCAAGAAGCTGATTAAACAGCATGATCATTACACAGGTGCACCTTGTATTGGAGACAATAAAAGGCCACTCTAAAATGTGCAGTTTTGTCACACAACACAATGCCACAGATGTCTCAACTTTTGAGGGAGCATGCAATTGGCATGCTGACTGCAGGAATGRCCACCAGAGCTGTTGKCAGAGAWCTGAATGTTAATTTCTCTACCATAAGAACGCCAAATTAGGGAACTTGGCTGTACGTCCACCCAGCCTCACAATCACAGATCACGTGTATGGTATTGTATGTGTGAGCCAGGCATAAGCTACGGACAATGAACGCAATTGCATTTTATCGATGGKAATTTATGCACAGAGATACCGTGACGAGATCCTGAGGCCCATTGACATGCCATTCATCCGCAGCCATCATCTCATGTTTCAGCATGATAATGCACAGCCCCATGTTGCAAGGATCTGTACACAATTCCAAGAAGCTGAAAATGTCCCAGTTCTTCTATGGCCTGCATACTCAGACATGTCACCCATTGAGCATGTTTGGGATGCTCTGGATTGACGTGTAAGACAGGATGTTTGAGTTCCCGCCAATATCCAGCAACTTCGTACAGCCATTGAAGAGTGGGACAACATTCCACAATCAACAGCCTGATCAACTTTATGCGAAGGATGTCGCGCTGCATGGAGGCAAATGGTGGCCACACCAGATACTAACTGGTTTTCTGATCCACGCCCCTACAGATGCATATCTGTACTCCCAGTCATGTGGAATCCATATATTAGGGCCTAATGAATTTCAATTGACTGATTTCCTTATATGAACTGTAACTCGGTAAAATCTTTGAAATTGCTGCATGTTTTGTTTCTATTTTTGTTCAGTATACATGCACACTCCTCGTGTGTACAATATTTATCTGATTTTCATGCCAGCAAATGTTTGGATACATTTGACATTAAAATATTGTAATGTAAAAAAATATTTCAAAGTACGAAACGATAGATTAAGACAGACATGTTTATACTTACAGTTGAGCAGCAAACAGTCGACTCATTTTGGTCATGTGGTTGTTGTCACAGTCAATGCAGTCATCTACCTGCTCCTCGCCATACTTCCTTTTGCTGGGGCAGATGGGGGGAGGACCGGTCCTCATGTTGGTCATTGGAGAGGGCAGCGACGGCATCCTGGATTCACCTGTGAGAGAAGATTCAGCTGTAGAGAACTCTCTCTGTTTATACTTTGCATGCAAACCAAGGTGGTCATGTCTCAATAATGTAGAACACAGACTATTCAGAACGTTTTAAACACTAAATCAGTAATACTAAGAGTTTGCCATGCTCCCCCACGTGATCTAGTTACCTGCTGTGACCATTACCTGACAAATGGGAACTAGAAAAGGTTTAGTCGATTAAACTCAAATCCACGATGGAGTTGAGRGGCAACTAGTGTGGGGGGGACTGGAGCTCCGACGTAGTTTTTAAATCAGAAACGACTGATTTCCGCACCCAAAGAATAGCCCACAATTACACACATTGTTCTGTGTAATCGCTGGATATTCTTTGGGTGCTGAAATCAGTAGCTAGTTTTTGATAAAAATKTTCAATAAATGTAACATTGGAGCTCCAGTCCACCCACAGTAGTCGCCACTCAAATCCATTGTAAATCGCGGAATTGAGTTTAGTCGGCTAGACAAGGTTTAGCTTTACCTTGTCTGTCAAGCCTTGCAGTCACACTAGCTAGGTTTCCATCCAATTGGCGACAGATTCATGCAAATATTCAAAAAAATGCATGAATAAAATATGCTAATTTTCCTACCAGAGATGTGTTTCCATCAAATTGACTTGTTGCWGATGAAGTGATGACAGTGCACATAAAAAAGTTTTTGAAGTTAAATTGCTATGTACCGAATACAAGTTAAATGAGTTTCCATCTCATTTTAACCTTACTGATGGTTTTGTCACAAAAAAAATGCGTTATACACTGAGTATACCAAACATTAGGAACACCTTCCTAATATTGAGTTCCACCCSTACCTTTTGCCCTCAAAACCTCAATTCGTCGGGGTATGGCCTCAACAACGTGTCGAAAGTGTTCCACGGGGATGCTGTCCCATGTTGACTCCAATGATTACTACAGTTGGATAAAGTTGGCTGGATGTCCTTTGGGATGTGGACAATTCTTGATACACACAGGAAACTTTTGAGCGTGAAAAACCCAGCAGCGTCGCAGTTCTTGACAAACCGGTGACGCCTGGCACCTACTACCAAGCCACTTAAATCTATTGCCTTGCCCACTCTGAATGACACACATACACAATCCATCTCAAGACTTAAAAATCCTTCTTTAACCTGTCTCCTCCCCTTCATCTACACTGATTAAAGAGGATTTAACGAGTAACATCAATAAGGGATCATGGCTATGTCATGGAAAACAACAAGTGTTCTTAATGTTTTGTATACTCAGTGTATATCAAATGTGCCCACTCTAGTATTGGRTCTAGTATTGGCTCAAGTATTGGCGCTCTAGCCAACAGCTTGCAGATATGGAACGCCGTGTGGGTCATCYCGTGTCAAAGAATATATACACGTCAAATAATACTATTTGACGCGTTAAATAAGCTTTTAATTTGACATGTCAAATAACACAATTCTATTATAGAATGTTGTGTGTGCTGAATTTGCACGTGCAAGCCAAGCGCCACCATTACTATCAGTAGCACTGTCAAAGCTGTACATAAGAAGTCTGCAAACAAGCACACACCATACACGAACAATGTGTTTACAATACCACGTTGGTAATAAGGCATTTGTTCGACCGCTTTAGCTTGGTACCCATCTAGCACCAACACAACTAGCCTGAAAACAATGAGCAATAGAAACTGCAGTCATTTTCATTCATCTTTTAAATGATTTAGGCATCCTTGTGTGTAAGTATTAGCTAGGTAGCCACTTGTTGTTCACCTATTGAAATTGAAATTCAGTTCATGGAAATACATAAAGATCCCTTTTTCAGGACCCTGTCTTTCAAAGATAATTCAAAAAAATCCAAATAACTTCACAGATCTTCATTGTAAAAGGTTTCAACATTGTTTCCCATGCTTGTTCAATGAACCATAAACAATTAATGAACATGGACCTGTGGAACGGTCGTTAAGACAATAACAGCTTACAGATGGTAGGSAATTAAGGTCACAGTTAAGAAAACTTAGGACACTAAAGAGGCCTTAAAAGAAAGATGCCCAGGGTCCCWGCTCATCGGCGTGAACGTTCCTTAGGCATGCTGCAAGGAGGCATGAGGACTGCAGATGTGGCCAGGGCAATAAATTGCAATGGCCGTACTGTGAGACGCCTAAGACAGCGCTACAGGGAGACAGGACGGAGAGCTGATTGTTCTCGCAGTGGGAGACAACGTGTAACACCTGCACAGGATCGGTACATCCGAACAGCACACCTGCAGGACAGGTACAGGATGGCAACAACAACTGCCCGAGTTAAACCAGGAATGCACAATCCCTCCATCAGTGCTCAGACTGTCCGCAATAGGCTGAGAGTGGCTGGACTGAGGGCTTGTAGGCCTGTTGTAAGGCAGGTCCTCACCAGACATCACCGGCAACAACGTCGCCTATGGGCACAAACCCACTGTCGCTGGACCAGACAGGACTGGCAAAAAGTGCTCTTCACTGACGAGTCGTGGTTTTGTCTCACCAGGGGTAATGGTTGGATTCGCGTTTATCGTCAAAGGAATGAGCGTTACACCGAGGCCTGTACTCTGGAGCGGGATCGATTTGGAGGTGGAGGGTCCGTCATGGTCTGGGGCGGTGTGTCACAGCATCATCGGACTGAGCTTGTGTCATTGCAGGCAATCTCAACGCTGTGCGTTACAGGGAAGAAATCCTCCTCCCTCATGTGGTACCCTTCCTGCAGGCTCATCCTGACATGACCCTCCAGCACGACAATGCCACAAGCCATACTGCTCGTTCTGTGCGTGWWTTCCTTCAAGACAGGAATGTCAGTGTTCTGCCATGGCCAGCGAATAGCCTGGATCTCAGGACGTTTCTTTTTTTGCTGATTTTAGCTAGCCAGCTACTTAACCCTGTTACCCAAAGCTAACGTTATAAGCAGCCAGCTAGCTTCATCTGTCTAGTGAGGCTCAACCAGACCGGGTTGTGTTGTGAAGCTAGCCACAATAAGGATTAGGCACAAGTGGAATTTGAGGTTTACCTTCAAAATAAAAGTAMCTCTTTGAAAGAGACGCAGAAGGTTACAATTGGTGGAATTGTAACATATTTAGACTACCGTAGATAATGTTAAACAAGGTTGGAATGTGAAGCAATGAAATGGGGTATCAGTCTACTCGGTGACACCCACAGAACACAACTGTGAAGAGTTTACGCAAATATTAGCTTTGTAGCTCTAATCGGGGGACTGTGACTGTGTGAAACKACCTCCCCAGTCAGCCTATTGTGTGTATTGACATTCATTTTGCACTGTACAGCTTTACCCAAGATATTTTTTCCCAAGGTCCTCCTCAGAGTTATCAGACTCCAAAACATCCACGCAGTTTTGTTTTTCCTCGGGAATAGTGTTCAATGCATATAGTAGGTTGACAATAAATGTGGTTCTAATGACAGTTGTTTCAGATTCCCGCAATAAGAGCCAAGACGCTAATGTTATCTGGGTGTCAGAGTAGACTGATACCCCGTGTCATTGATCCACAATCCATAGGTAAGGCTGTACAGTGAAATAAGTATGCCCCCCAATGCAATGCTAATGTGTAATACATCCAGTGTAATTTCAACAGATTTGTCAAATTTAACAAATTGTCTTTTACTGATTTTATATAACATTCCAACCTCGTTTAGCATGATCTATTCAATTATGGCATAATTCGACWATTTTTTATTCATTTGCATCACTGTCAATGACATACTTTTATTTTGAAGGCTAACCGCAAAGTCCACTATTGTGGCAAATCCTTATTATGGCTAGCTTCACATAGATGGGTCCGACCACCATTAATCAAATWAAAACTGTCTTGTAAATTATGTTTTTTTTTTAATTATGACAACTAGCTATATAGTTAGCTAGCTAACTATAGCTACTTAAACAGATGATGTCGTGTTGCTATGTGTTTGGGGAAGAACATTGTTTTCACCCATCAGCTAGCTAGCTTTTTTTTATGACCAGCACGGTAGGTGCGCGAGACAACTTTACCTATATTTTTTATAGCATACCTATCGATGAATCCTTGTGACATATGAAATACGAGTGATAGTTATTATACATTGATTACACTACGTTAAAAAAATTATGAAATTATTATGTGACGTGCAGTCATATTCAGATCCTGATTGGTCAATAAGCTTATCTGGCACGTCAAATAGTGTTATTTGAAACGTCAAACACAATTTGACGTGTATCTTTTTTTGACACGCAAAGACCCAAATGCGTTCCATACGCTGATACAGTGCGGGTATAGCCTACATGAGATTATTATGGACAAAAGAACGACATTATTTTAATTTGTCAAATGGCTGCCAAGCATCGATCATGTCACCACAATAAGACCCTCTCCTTT
Source organism: Salvelinus sp. IW2-2015 (assembly GCF_002910315.2). Lineage (NCBI taxonomy): Eukaryota > Metazoa > Chordata > Actinopteri > Salmoniformes > Salmonidae > Salvelinus > Salvelinus sp. IW2-2015. The sequence continues at coordinate 9,867,679 of NC_036857.1, read as the reverse complement.
ATTGGAAAGGAGAATAAAGATTATCACCTTACACTTTCACCATCCATTGAAGTTGAGAATGTTGTTAACTGACTTGCCTAGTTAAATAAAAGGTTTATTTTATCTTATTTTATCTGTATRCTAATAAACAGCATGTTTTCCCGAGATGTAGGACCACACAACATGCCATCGCGTGACTCCAAGTTTACTTCGATACGATGGTTAATATATCAACATTTTCACTTTTACACCGCCATTTCTCACATAATAAATTTTACAGACAATAAGATCCCACCTTGTCATGCGTATTTTGTTTAACCGACAAATTTGCTGTTTCCATCATCAGGCCTGTCTTTACATGTTTTATCCGACATGTACTTTACTCGAATAAGAAGGTTGGATGGAAACCTGGTTAGAATTTTTTAGTGGTTACAAAACTAATCAACACATTCAATTGTGCTTTTAATGCTAGTTAACTAAACACACGGTATGGTTTGTTATGGTGATAATGGATTGATCAACAAATAATGGGGGAAGCCATAGCATAGATAGCTGGCTAACGTTAGCTAGCAGTGGTGTAAAGTAGCCTACTGAAGTACTAAATACTTTAAAGTACTAAGRTACTTAAGTAGATTTTTTGGGATATCTGTACTATTATTACATTTTTTACAAATTTTACTTCACTACATTCCTAAAGAAAATAATGTACTTTTTAACTGCATACATTTTCCTGACATCCAAAAGTACTCGTTACATGTTGAATGCTCAGCAGGACAGGAAAATTGTACAATTCACGCACTTCAAGAGAACATCCCTGGTCATCCCTACTGCCTCTGATCTGGCGGACTCGCTAAACACAAATGCTTCCTTTGTAAATAATGTCTGAGTGTTCGAGTGTGCCCCGGCTATCCGTAAATTAAAAAATAAATTAAAAGAGTGCCGTCTGGTATGCTTAATATAATGAACGTTGACTACTGTAGTCAGTTTGCCTCTATTGGCCTATTTATTGCCTTACCTCCTTACTTCATTTGTACACACTGTATAGATTTTTCTATTGTGTTATTGACTACGATATTTTATCCCATGTGTAACTCTGTTGTTTTTTTCGCATTGCTTTGCTTTGTCTTGGCTAGGTCGCAGTTGTAAATGAGAACTTGTTCTCAACTGGCCTACCTGGTTAAATAAAGGTGAAATAATAAAATAAAGTTAACGTTAGTGACTTACCATCAGCTAGGTTTAGGCCAATAACAGATGTAGCTAGCTATTGAAAATGAGTCTCTTACCTTCGTAGTGTAGTCTCCCGATATTGTTGTTCATTTTGTCCAGGAACTGATAGTTCAACAGGTCCATTCTCGTGAAAACCATTTACGCGTACTGGCTACTTGCTAACATCAAKGTTAGCAGCTAGCTAGCCAGCTAGCCAGTAAGTGTCCGTCCTAGAATAGAATATAAAATATTAGCTAGTAGCTAACTAACGTTAACCAACTAGCTAGCTAGGTAAAGATAACGTTCGATTATACGCGTTGTTGTACCAAATACACAACTTTAGCTAYCTAACGTTATAYCTAATAGTTTAGCAACCTCTATGAACTAGCTAGCCAATGCATCCATGTCAAATGGCCCTCTTCGCCTGTAAACATTGGATAACTGGCTAGGCTAGCTAGCTAACTACCGTGGTAGTAAGCTACTAAGAAGCTAAACTAGTGCAAGCAGCTAAAGTTAGCTAAAAAGCTAACTCACTTTTTCAAAGTTGGTAAAAACCCAAAAATACAAACTTACAATGTGTTCGAGGTCCAGATCAGATGGCCGATAGTCAAAACGAACTGTAGATAGATGTTCTGAAAATCAGTTGGCTGGCTCCATCAGTATTATATTTTTTTCCGCAAACAGTTTTCAGACAAAAGGGACGTTGCGCCACATCTCATACTCAGCCTAGCTACACAGTGACGCTGCTAACCAAGCTAGTTAGCTAGCCAACTACCCCTGGTGACTATCTTCTCTCCCACGACCCCATTCAATTTACTACAAGGTTCTGTGCGTCAGGCCCGACTGAACCAAGTATTACACAAAGGGAGGACTTTGACAAATATAATATTTTTCACTTGAAGCAAATATTTTTTCCCCTGAGAGATTTTTGGTTTTTGTATTTAGATTAGTCATAAACCTAGTGATTCTTGAGTTTCGACATCTGGGGGGGAGCTGTTTTAAAACATTGTGTAATTTTCTATGTTGAGTGTTTACAGGGAGTTCCCATAATTGTTTGGTGTTTCAAACATTTCGCCCTGCAATGGAAAATGTTAAAAACCTCTGCTTTACCTTTATTTGTTTGTTTGAAATAATCTTTATTAAAGCAATTTTTAACATTTTACAAACATAATAGGTTCAACCATATAAATACAAATCTGTTTTCACATCAATACATGGGTTCATTATTTGGCTACTTAACATGATTTACATATTTAWTAGTGTCCATGTAAGTTTTTGTAGGTCAACTTGTTTTTTTGGACCCGGCCTAGACTCCCCAAGCACATAGGAAGGATCATACTCTATGGAAGGATAGGACCTTGAGAGGAACCAGACTCAGAGGGGTCTGCACTATGGATGGTATGCAACTCATTATCTAAACCCGTTATAATCCTATGGGAATGGGATCCTCGCTACAAAATAAACGGCAGGTGAAATATGATACCATAGGCCTATGGGTCATTAGGCCTAATGATATTGTATGTTTAACTAGAGATATTGCATAACGATGACTGGATTTTGTCTTAATGAGCGTGCTTATAATGAAGACATTAATTTAGKGACAACACCTAGCGACCTTGTCAAGAGGTTCGGACCTCTTGGCGTAATTGTTGACAAAGTCGCTGGACCTGGTTTTGAGTCCCGTTTAGGGATACCCCACAAATTCGCTGTTGGTGTCAGAGGTGGGATAGCGCCTGTGAGGCCATCGGAGAGGCGTGTTCACGTGAGGGAATTGGTATAGAGACTTTTGGGGACACGCAGTCCTGAAGGAAAGGGGTAATGTAACGACTTTGTCAAGAGGTTCGTAACCTCTTGGCATAACTGTTAAGGTTTTGGCTTGACAGTTGCTGGACGCGGGTTCGAGTCCCGGTCGGGGCTACCCCCTGAATTTGCTACAATATATTATATAATGTGTTTGTAGGTTATGTGTTCATTGGGCTGGGATGATCATAATCATTTACTAGTGTTGTTTGCAGAAGTCTCTACCCTCACATCAACCAATGTGGTCCTCCTACTCATTAAGACTTGTGTCCTTCCTTTCTGGATAAATTAGGTCTGACCACAATCTCTACAATTATCACCCTACCTGAGAGAATAGCAGATTTCTAATGCCAGTTTCCATGGAGATACATTTTCTGCCACTTGTTACAATGCATTCTACACTTGGTGCAGCGTATAGCTTAGAGCTGTGGAGGAGCAGCATGACATTTAATGACATTGCCTGAGGGAAAGAGCACCTCTGAGGCCAATGTGTTATGTGTGAGAACATGATTCATGCCCTACTATAATAGTGACATAAAATACAGTACAGCGTCATCATTATTCTAGTATTTTCCTTCGTATTTCACAGTACATCATTTGTCTGACAATGGCTTTTAAGGACGTTATCAAACACTCAAGACAGAGCAGGGAATTCATTATGATATCTCAAGTGAACAAGAAGCCTACATACAAATTGGCAGTAGACGCAGTGACATACAGCATTTAACCCATGTTAAGGTTTTGCATTTAATGTCTTAGGTCTATATTTTCTAGTGAATTCGTTGATCAATTCCAAGAGTAATGCATTTTCTAAATATTGACACCACAATACGTACAATTGCTAAAATGGGTTAACAGCTAATACAGCAATACCATACACATTTTTTATTGGAATCTAAGTCTTTTTAATTTGTGTATGCGAACCATTTGTATTTTTTATAAACTTTTGTCAAATACTATTAAAAATACTCCCCCAAATATTAAACAGTGCTGCAGTATATTGTATACTATTTGACTATACTAATTCATATTCTTTTACACCATCAAAGCCATAGAAAAGACTGATGATCATTAGCCTATCTGAAAAAAAAAGAATTAGAGAGCATGGTATTATGCGAATTAATCTAATGGCAGCAAGAGCAAAGCTCTGCAATCATACATTCTGCAGACCTCTACACACCCACATTAAAAACCATGCTAGTCATGTGCAATAGTAAAGATAGGTAAATATTTCCAAAAATACTGTGTTTAAAACACCTCTAGTGGSAAATCCACATGGATGATTCAGAATGGCTGCATGGGATCTTTCCTCAGCTAAATTAGCTGCTTAACGGGGATGGGGAGGAATCCATCACATGGCAACATGAAGGAGGGGGTTAACACTACAGCATGCGCTGGTGTCCCAGAGGACTGTTGCTGCCACTTGCCTGCCTCTCCTTCTGCAAGCCACACTGACAGCAGACCAAACAGCCATTTTCTCTCTCCATCCTCATAGCTGTATTAGGCACAGGCAACTGCGGACACAGAGATAACATAAGAAGAGAGAGGGTCAGGCTGTGTTGGAGGTTTCCTCTATATTACTACCTCGTGCATTTCCATTAGAAACCTCTCTTCCCCCCCCTTTTTTTTGCAGTGGTATGAAAAGACGTGATGCCTGTGAGGCAGTACAGAATGGGGGAGGGGTAGAGGAGGCAGACACGACACAATACGAATGAGTGGGAGTAGGGAGGAGAGGAGGAGAGAAGAGGGAGGGAGAGAGTGAGCATTTCTTGCAGACGTTCAGGCTAGCAGAGAGGCATGCGATTGGCTGAGGGGGAGAATAGCGTCACGGCCACAGTGAGGGGAGCTCTGAGGATGCACGGCTGAGCTGGGAGGAAACATTACATTCACTGGGAGTTTGCATGGAGAAGAGCTGAGCCTTCAACCAGCTGCACCCTGGGAAGTGGCGCCTTCTGCAAATTAATCGGTCCCTCAGGTGACATCATTTGGCCTCTACCATTCTCCTAAGGACTCTTCACATCCAGCCCTCATTGATTCGTCTGTTCTGTCTGCTCTAACAGRCCTCCATCTTCTTCAGCCATGAACTACCTGCGCCGGCGCCTCTCTGACAGCACCTTCATCTCRAACCTGCCCAATGGCTACATGACGGACCTCCAGAGGCCTGACCCTGCTCAGCCTCCTCCCCCAGCTACAGCAGGCCCAGCCACGGCTGGGACCACGCCGCCCGCCACCTCCCCTACCCCCTCCCCTGCCCCAGAGAGGAAACCCCAGCTGTCCCAGTCCAGTGGGGCAGGCTTCTTCAGCTCCATCACCAACGTAGTCAAGCAGACTGCGGCCTCGGCAGGACTGGTGGAGCAGACCACGGTCACGACGCCCAAGAAGTTTAAGATCCTCCTGGTCATCGACGAACCACAACAGGAATGGTGAGGCAACATGCTGTGTCTTGCTGTAAAATGGTGTAATGTAATTATGTGAATTATTGTGTTGATGTATGTGTTGTTTGTGTTCTGTAACATCGGAGCGGCTCTTGGCCAGATCACTGTTGTGAAACTGATATTCTGCTCAGGTTCCTTCTTGAAAAGAGGAGCTCTCAGATGGACCTGGCTTGTGGTAAAGAAAAGGTTAAAACAACCTGTCAGCCAACAAGTATGGCATCCAACTCTGCTTATAAGATTTGAACAGGTTACTGCTGTGGATGGTCTGATGCCAGTGCAGGTCGCTCTAATGACAAAACACAGATGCAGCTACTCAGGAGGAAACGAGGAAACAAAGTCCACTGACTCGCCATGTTAATGACATTACAGCATCAGGGAGTCTTTTTATGGCGTGCCTCACCCAAATACGGTGGTTTCCTGCAGTAATTGACAGGCATTCAGGGGTTTATGCCCTTTTTGACAAGATTCAAATTTCAAAATGACAGATTGGCCTTGCAGCAGGAGGAAAATTCTATATATTTTGAGGATGTTTGACTTGGTATTCCAAGAAACCCATGTGAKTTCTGCTGCTATTTTTAATATTAGGTCAGTTTCTTGCAACCACCTGTGAGCATGCGCCAGACTTAAACCCATTTAATTGATTAGTCTGATCAACCCAATGTACTCTAACACGGCTTTGCATCATTGTTGAGAAAGGCAATTTCATGAATATTCAACAGCCAGTGAGAGCATGGGAAAATGCATGTGTGTTTTCTCTATTGAGTAAATACTGCAGTGCTTTCCAGTCATCAGTGAGGTTTCCTTTCCCTTCCCGCTCAATGATAGGATCCCTGGTCACATGACCATCTGTCCACAATTACAGAGAGTCAATCCACAGAYTTTATCTTTGGCCAATCATGCAAAGACAACACATGGCATCATTGTAGGAATAGGTGATACATAGGCTAGTAGTAGCAATAGAAATGGAGCTAAAAGGGATGTTATGTGTGTGCTCTGCGWTACAATGCTAGTTCAGACGGACACCTCTCTTTAATGCTGTGTGTTGAAGAGGCAGGCAGAAGAGAAGGCAGATCATGACATGAATCCAAAGAGCGGATGGCATATATTAAAGATCTAATGCAGGTGTTTTTTTGTGTCAATATCAAATCATTTCTGGACAACAATTAAGTACCTTACTGTAATAGTTTTGCATTAAAATGGTCAAAAAGAAACAGAAATTGCTTCTTAGCAAAAATAACTGTTTCTCAAGCGAGAATTTTGCTAGGATGGTCTGGGAGTGGTCTGAGTAAGGAGTGGGAGTGATATGTAATCAGAAAACTAGCTGTTATTGGCAGAGAGGTTTGGAACTCTCTTTGTTATTGGTCTATATAAACTTATACTGCCTGGTGATGTCACCAGTCAGGCCAAAACTCCACCCATGCAAACCCTGCTGATTTAGAAGTATGTTTCATCAGCTGTTGTACAATATGATACTAAACACAGGAAAACTGAATTCTGCACTGGGCCTTTAAAGGGATTGCACAGCAGCACTGACAGGTAGCTATTGCCTCTCCTAAGAGCTACTTTAAATCAAGCCTCTTTTTCCAATGTTCTGTAAAATGTATAGCAACTGCAGTGTTGTGAGTGAGAGGGTTTGCTTATTATATACTATATGTTGGCAAGGCGGATTTATGCAGTAAGGAATTCTACAGAACCTTTCAGTGACAGACTTACATAACTGTCTGCACAGCATCCCACGCCAGACATCCTTCTTCATATCGCATATCCTGCTTTGAAGAGGTAATTGCGAGATATATCGTAGATAGTAGGCCTACATTATCACATAGCAGAGTCCTGAAGAAGGTAGCATGAAGATCGATGTTTTTAGATTTTGTGATTCTTGCTATGTGTTTTGTCTTGTGAATTCAAATTAACTAGATATATTTGCTTGAACATGGTTCCTTAGCATCAGCTGATTTTCCTCAGACATGTGTAGCTATATACAGTGGTCTATATACAGTAGGCTATGTGCAGTAGGCTATATACAGTGGTCTATATATAGTGGTCTATATGCAGATGGAAACTGTAGCCTGAGGGACACATCTGCATTTGGATGACATGTTGCTTTCTGGAGAGTGGCTATTCCAGGAGTCCTGTGTGTATGCATGATTCATCTCACCATGCAAAATGGCTGCTATCACAATAACAAAGGCAGAGTGGACAGATTCCGTTTATTGGCATATGGCATACTGCAGATGCATTTATGATATTGATGTGTATGTTGAATCATTGCAAGCTCCTTTTAACAATAATGACCACTATGCTTGCACTGCGGATATAGCCTATAGCCTAAGTAATGCTAGATATTTGAATACACGTCACATTGTATCACGGCTGAGGTAGCCCATTAAGGTAATAGAAACCCAGATAAATCCTAATAAGATCATACTCATGTCATTTTTAAATGATGCCATGTCTTTTGGCTCCACATAACAGCAGACAGTCAACAKCCTGAGAAGAAATGTAATCATTGTATTCTTATGGGATATGGGAATGCATCTATAATCATTAAATGTACCTCGATTGTTTTCTGTCTAATACCACATAGAGTAAAGCGAATCATGACCGGACTATCTGCACTGACTCCATTTTGCACTGACTCTATGCACACTCACAGGACTATCCACACACTCACACATACTTACACTAACATACACACATACACTTACATACACACACACATAACCCACACACATATACACACGCATACAGATGACACACACACACACACACTTTCACACATTCACTCATCATATACACTGCTGCTAATTTGTTTTTTTACTATTATTATTATTATTATTATTATCTATCCTGATGCCTAGTCACTTTACCCCTGCATTCATATACAGTACCTACCTCAAATACCTCATACCCTGACACATTGGTATGGTATTGGTACTCCCTGTATATAGCACCATTCTTGCATGTTTTTATTTATCTTGTGTCTTTACTCAATTACTTTGAACACTGCATCGTTGGGAAAGAGCTTGTAAGTAAGCATTTCCCTGTAAGGTCTACATCTGTTGTATTCYCCGCATGTGACAAATAGCATTTGATTTGACATCAAAAGCCTGGAATTMATCAAAAAGTCAACAGTTATGAAAACATTGAAGACATCTGAGTAAATGACGTTACCTTTCACAAATCATCTGTAGAGCCATCAGCTGAAGGATCTCTCCAGCGAAGCATTTCATTGTTAGTCTACACTTGTTATTTATTAAGCGTGTGATGAATAATACAATTTGATTTGATTGATTTTGATTTGATTTGAAGCCTCTCCTGGCATCGTTAGCTGTTTCCCTGTTTCATGTTTCCACCACTTAGCCACTAGAGAGACCTGCCACTAGCTCCCAATGCCTGCCTCAGGCTCAGCATCACGTCTACATTTCATGTGTCTACAATAACAGTGAGTCCGTTCTGAGGCCCTCTCAACTTTTATACTCTTTGGGATTGGTGACAACAGCAATGTGTTAAACAATAGGAGAGCTAGCTAGGGGACGTTTGCCACTGTCTGATTGCCCCATTGATTGTGTAATTTCTCGTTACTCTTTGGCCTTTTAGCTTGCGGTTGTATTTCATAAGGATGAGCTGTTTATGACTGTAGGTTTTTACTTTGGTGTCGACATTAGCTTGTCTTTCAGCTCCCAATAAAATATCTGTATTAGCATGTCTGGTGGTGATTCATTGTTAATTAAGTTTACTGATGTCACCATGAAGAGCATAGGCCCAATTACAGATATGGATGTGATGAATACGTAATCACTTAATTGTCTTTGAGTCTAGAATTCTGGAATACAGGATATTCTGTTTGAACAAGAACAGTATTTAACCCATAAAATTATCAGATATCTACTTCAGACAATATATTACAACTTTAGTGTCTACTGCATCTCCTCCATTTTCAGATCTGATCATTTTTAGTCTGTAGGCCAACCTCATGTGATATCAGCTCTGAACTCTTGGATAAAGGGGGTTTGAGGGTTGTGTTTCAGTGTGGGATGGGCGGTTTCTGGGTCAGAAATGTTGTGCCCTGTGCAAGAGATAAAGACAGAGGCTGACAAGCTGCAGTATAGTAACCTTAGGACAGAGACTGAAATGGAATCTGACAGGAATACTTCATACTCACACAACAGAAGGCTAAACTAGGCTATGACCACTGGTTTCAGGCCTAAACACAAACCTGCTGCTGATTATTGCATGGTAGCAATGCGCTAACATCTTTCACAGTTTATGTCCTTATTATTATAGTTATGAATGTTGTTGCTGACAGTCCTTGTTTCTTGGCATTATCACTTCAGGGATTTAAGAAACCTTTCCTCCCCTTCTCTCCTACTCAACTATCTTAATAAGACTGTTGATTAGTTGTTGCTATGGAGAGCTAGACAAATTAACTTGCTAGAAACCAAACAGAGATGAAAACAGAATGTTCTGAAAATGTGATAAACTGGAGAATAGCACACTAGTATAATGACCAAAGCTTGCCTCAATGACAGTGATTGTGCCAAATCATCCCTCCATTAGTGTGATTATATATTTAGCTAATCTAATGAAAATGGATTTAGAAGTAATTGCTCTAAGAATGGGTAAAATAATTCACAGTGTCAGGTTCTCTGTGAAAATGACATTTGTCTTTCTATGGCGTAGCAACTGTGATATTCTAGCTTTTTGTGAAAACATCATGGCTTCTGTAGTCATATGAAAGGGCATTTTTTTTGCATAATGACACTCTCCCACTGTGTACCACATATATCATGCTGTCCTTGTAGGAGAGATCATGGCTCTAGGACTGACCCCAGGCCTGTATATCAGATCGACCGTCTGACACTGCTGCCTTCAAATGCCTCTTATGCTAGCTTTACATTTACATTAACTCCTCTTTCCATGTACGCCATGAAGTGTACAATTCCCTTGTCCAAATATGTATATCTGCATCTGGCTTCTATACATTTAGCATGACTCCGTGAACGACTGTGTATGAAGGCAGTACCGTGGTGTCAGAGGTTGTCGAGCTGGAGTTGATCTGTCTTAAGATGCACTACAGCCAAGGGCCTAAGACAACGCATTATCTGTTATTAAAGTGTTATCTAGGGAACAGTCTTCCTTTGTGAAACCCTGACAGAAATGGGACAGCACTCACTCACAGAATGGCTGCTCAGTGCAATATCATCCTGCCTCAGAAGGAAACATCAAACAAAGCAGCACTTCTATTCCCTAGCTGCTCTTTGCCTGCTACCTGTTGGAAGTGGCATGGCAATTTCCCCTCGACTGACAGACTTTCAAATAGCTTTAAGATTGCATACTCTCTAGTGGTTCTGTATTGACTTTGTGCGTTGTAGGAATGAAGCATGTAGGCGAGATCACCGTTACCATTATACTGGAAGTATCACAAATATGGCATAGTGAAGACGCCTCTTCAGATCTTATTGATATACTAGCATGGTGAGATGAGTTGGACTACTGCTTGAGCTTCTCTGTTTCAGAGGTTTGGAGATAACGTAGAATAAAAGTAAATTCCTGAAGTCAGAAATAAACACCGATATATCGGAGATTATAAACTGGGTGGTTCGAGCCCTGAATGCTGAAAGCCGGGATATATCAGATCGTTTACCATGGGTATGATAAAAAACATATTTTTACTGGTCTAATTACGTTGGTAACCAGTTTGTAATAGCAATATGGCAACTCAGGGGTTTAAAGTATATGGTCAATATACCACGGCTAAGTGCTGTATCTAGGCACCCCGCGTTGGATCGTACATAAGATCAGCCCTTAGCCGTGGTATATTGTCCATATACCACACCCACTCAGACCTTATTGCTTAATTAGAGTGGGAATCAGGAATAGAAATTTCCCCTAACCTTTGATTAAGGATCAGATGGTTACGGTTAGGATTGGGTCTGTCTTGTGATAGGAATGCTGTGCTATACATCAAAAGGTGGACAAGGACAGATGGAACTGTCTCACTTATCAGAGGTTTGCTCTTGCCTCTTACAGTAGAGAGACAGCGATAGCCATTACTCATTCACTCAGTGTCGTAAAGTGGATGTCACATACTGACTAGGAAAATGAAGACAAAATAGGCCTGTTAGTCAGATTTGCTTTGCAAAATTATCATAATTAAGTTTGCCTTTGTTTGACATATTAATCTAAATCAACTAATCAACAAAGGCAGTTAGTCCCAGCCGCTCTGTCGTCCTGCCCAGCCCTCTCTCTCTCTCGCTCTCTCACACTCATAATCCTTAAAAGTCGATCTAATTAACATAACAAAAAAATCCCCATTAAAAATCTGTTAATTTAAGACAGAGATATGTTTTTTTGCATGGGCTGCGTCTCAATCCACCGTATGCCCCTATGTCGGCCTTCCGCATTTGGGGTGGAAAGTGGCAGAGCTACAGCGCTGTTTGTAAGACCAGGAGACATCCTGAAAATTGGTCTTTTCACGAAAACATCTGTAGTGTTCGAACTCATATGACCACTCAATCAAAAGATGATACTTTCACGAACGCGATGGTGCTTCTCCGTTTTGCTCTACGACCCCCACAAGCTCAACAAGACCCATCTGAAGCCGGTATCACCGATGTGTGTAGTTTTGTACCAACAAAAAAAAGGGGTTAAATATGTGTCCAAAAAAGATAACATATCCTGAGCTTTCCTATACTGTATCTCCTAGATATAGGAAAGAGACTTCAAAACCGTATTCCTTATGATTTATTTTTTGACTGTCTATTTTGCCATTTCTGAATGTGTTATTCAATGTGTTTCTATGAGCCTTAGTAGTAAAGGCCACATTCAATATTTAATCAAATCAATATTTATTTTTTAATTAACTACAGAGGTCCTAAAATTGTAAATATAATAGCTAAATGATCCATGGTATGACCATCTTAAAATAATTCCATATGTTAGCTTAGTAGCTGCTACTCCCCACCGACTCACTCACTCTGTCTTTTCTGTCCCGTCTTGGACTTGGGCATAGATCATTTGAGTATTAGAGCTATTACAGGACATTGGTATGCACCATTGTTTTTTTCCCTCACAAACGCTTCTTCATATGATATGTTCCTTAATAGACACATTATGGTCCGACACAAGTGGCATGTGCTTCATTCAATGCAGGAAGGTGTTATTCGCATGTGCAGTGGTCAGGGTGCAGAGCAAAAAAGCAAAGATCAATCAGTTGATTGTAGGTTTAATAATCTCTGCGTCAATGCATAGGCCTATGTAAAGTAACCAACTGCGGTTTGAACCTGGGCCTCCTGGTCACAATAAAACTGTGTTAACTTGCTGTGCTAAATCCAAAGCATTAGCTAGGGAAACGAATGCAGGTATTCAGGAGTCAGCGAAGGTTACTCATCACGTGAGTGTGATTCTGAACCACCTCCGCTCTACACATACATTCAGTACATCCTCCACAAGTTGGAACTGAATCAGGGAGACAGTCGTGATACCCATTCTTTACACCAACACTGACCTATCTAAAATTTCAGGCATTGTGGTTCTGTCTCTGAGTCATGTCTTTGGCTGCCCCACATATATCCATGTATCATAACACAGATAATCTACAGGCTTTTCATTTCCTGTGTCTCTGCTGCTGTGACTCATATTCAGATGATTGTTTTCCTCCACAGCCACAGATAAATCCCAGACTCAAATTAGATCAGCAATAAATTATTCAGCCAGTCCTCACTAGGGTGTGTTTGACATACGGTACTGACGTGAAACAAACAAGTAGAAGATATATCAAATCATTTTTCCCATTGTATTTTTCTTCTGCTAGTAGACTTCGCTGCACACTGCTATGTGTCATTTCAATAGAAAGTGGAAAATATGCTGGTCATTGAAACCTTGTATGGCTCTACTGTAGGCCTAATTGRAGCACATTTTGATTACTTTGGCCATTGAACTAAACAGCAACATTTTAGAGAAGGTTTGTCATAGGACTGTTTAGGTTTTTAGACCTCCATAGAGAACAGCTATTTTGTAATATTTAGTGGAGGAATATCCCATTGAAATCTGTACACTTCTCTACAGCACGGTTCCAGTTGAAGTTTTGGCCACTGAAAAGCTTGACATAATTCATTGGCTAAGAGCAACACCATGGCAACACTGAGGAGAGGAGAGGCAATGCTTTCAACAGTCCCCTGACACTTAGTTTGTTTCAGGTCACTAAGTTTGTCTCCATTGATTAACCTCCCTTCCCCTCGCTCATCACTTTAAGAGCATGGCGAAGGTCTCCTGTGTTTGTCTGTGGTTCAATTCAATAAATGCACTGTGTGTGGGTTCAATAATGGCCAGCCTGCCTGTCTGCAGGGAATGAGTGCCAGTACCTCTGTATAGACATAGCTCGATGCTAAGCTGATATTAACACTGGATGCGCTCAGTAGACTAAGATCCACCAGACTAAAATCCACCAAACAAACACTTTTTTCTTGGACAAAGACCATAGCTATTGAACCAGATCATTTCATCCATTTTATGGAATTGTAAAATGTATCTCGTTCCGAGGGCTTTTGACTACAATGCACCATTCAGTAACGATCCACTAGATGGAAGCAAACGCTGCAACACGGGGGACTACTTACATTTCATATAAAGGACAAAAACAAATCAAAACATAAAATGATAAGTAGTGGATATGTCACTACCATGACTTTATCACTTTAACAATTCTCCATGACATATTTATCTGAGGGGAATATGTCACAAGACAGAATGTTTGGGTAATGGTGTGGTGTGTATTTAAAGTCTTTGCTCCATAAAATCCATATTGATGCATTTTAAAGTCAATGAAGTCTCTTATTCAATATTTGTGATTGTAAATTGATGGAAGGCGTTCACAGAGAAACGTGATCACAAGGACTCAACACTGATAGATCCTTCTGCTATTATCTCATCATGTCCTCTAAAGGTTCATCAATTATCTTCCCTGTTGCTTAGGGCCAAACTCTTCAGAGGGAAGAAAGTTCACAGAGATTATGACATCAAAGTCGAACAGGTAAGCCTCATTTGGCAAACTGCATCGATTTACTTTTGGCACCTGTCTCAGATAGAGTTGTCTACATAGAAACTTTTATTCCATTCCAGCCAATACATATATAGCTCCACCCACCAGCCTCCTCTGATCTGTGCCGTATTCATGACTATTGATATACATTCAGTTAATCAGATAGATCTGTATGTTTTTCTACCATGCAGGCTGAGTTCAGTGAGATCAACGTCATAGCTCACTCCAACGGGTCCTGTAATGTGGACATGCAGGTTCTGAGGAACGGTACCAGGGTGGCCAGGTGAGACACGTGCAGATGCGTGCGCACACACACACACACACCACACACAACACACCCACAAGCCAAACAGTATTATTTGAAATAATTGGCACTTCACCAGTGCCCTTGGACAATTTTTCATAYGCAACACACTCAATACTCGGAAATGTGCCACATGGAAAATGTGCCATGGTTCACTTTACATGTGAAGGTCAACCCAGTTTTAATTTCTCTCTGAAGCATCTGTGTATTTATGTTTTACAGGTCATTCAAGCCTGACTTTGTCCTCATCCGCCAACACGCCTTCAGTATGACCCAGAATGAGGACTTCCGTAACATGATCATTGGTCTGCAGTATGGGGGCATCCCCAGTATCAACTCCCTGGAYTCCATCTACAACCTGTGTGACAAGCCCTGGGCGGTAGGCAGACAGAAGGCTGGCTGTGTGCAATGCATGATACTTGTTTATTTGTGTCTTAAGTCAGTGGCATAACTTCACTAATGCATGTCTGTTTGTCTCTAGTTTGCACAGCTAATAAGCACCTACAGGAAGCTTGGTACAGAGAAGTTCCCTCTGATCGAACAGACCTTCTATCCCAACTACAAGGAGATGGTAAGAACGTAATCATGTCTTCTGAAATGTAGCCATTAATGTGGACTTCTTTTTCTTCATTGTATCATGAAACCAGACATAAAACAATAATGTTTGATGGTTTATCACTCAGGTTACCATGCCAACGTTTCCTGTAGTTGTGAAAATTGGACACGCTCACTCAGGAGTAGGAAAGGTAATAATGTTATTAAGGCTTGATGTTGTTATTCTGTAGACTGTGGGGCTGCTAGTGGAAGGTGGTGTGTGTTGTGTCCAGGTGAAGGTGGATAACCACAGTAAGTTCCAGGACATAGTCAGTGTGGTGGCTCTCACCCAGACCTACACCACCACAGAGCCCCTCATCGACTCCAAATACGACATCAGAATTCAGAAGATTGGCAATGACTACAAGGCTTACATGTAGGTACTATTCCCCATTTTGTATTCATGATTATTCCTCTGTTGTAAGCAAATGTAAACATATGAAAACCTTTAAATGTTCCACATTTAGCAAGGATCTGCCTTTTTTTCAAATAATCCAGAAGTGTAATCGAATGAATCCAAGACTATTGAATTTGTGAATCCTTGAATTAACAATCAACAGGGACTTTAATATGTATACCATTTGTATAATGTCTCATATGTTATAGGAGGACCTCAATCTCTGGCAACTGGAAGAGCAACACAGGCTCAGCCATGTTGGAACAAGTGGCCATGACTGACAGGTATGAGTCCTTAACAGCAGTACAGCACCACTGACAATGCTTCCTTTCTAAAAGGACAAGACAAGAGAATGTCAGAAAATGGCCTGTCTCGTTACCAAAGTCAATTATCATTCATGTAGCTCATTATGAAACAATGTAAATGTCTGTATTGATACAAGTTAGCACTCTGTAGTGTGTTCTCTCTGAATGATACAAAATTGATAAAGCCATTTGAGTAATTACACTCCTACATGCAAATGATCTCTATTAAATAGCATCGCACTTGTCCTTGACTGTGACACTATGTAAGACCACTTAGTGTCYGATCTGTACTCCTTGGCCTGTGTTCAGGTACAAGCTGTGGGTTGACACCTGCTCAGAGATCTTCGGAGGGTTGGATATCTGTGCTGTCAAAGCCATTCATGGAAAGGACGCGAAAGATTACATCACTGAGGTAGGTGTTCCCTAGTAAGTGTAAAATATTTCACAGCGCCTGAAATATTGCAGGAATTTTTATGATTAATTATTCAGCTCCTCTCAACACACTGAGGCAGTTCGCTTATTAAATATTTTGAAATATTCAACATCTTTGTTAACCAATGTATTGATGTATTCCATATCCTTGTTAGGTCGCTATCTGGTTGTTATGGGAACAGCAGCCTAGACATGTTTCACAGATGGCACAACTGTTGAGAACATAGTTCCGAACCATTCAGTTAAACCTTCACTTTAACCAAATGTGACACACAATCTACTGTCCTTCCTTCATAACCTACTCCACGTCCATTTTCTCTTCCTCTGGTAATATTACCATCTTCTGTGTGTCAGGTGGTGGGGTCGTCCATGTCACTGGTAGGAGAGCATCAGGCAGAGGACAGGCAGCTCATCACTGACATGGTGGTAGCCAAGATGAACCAGGCAGTAGGACGGACACCCGCTGGGTCCTCTAACAGACCAACCACCATGCAGCCATCACAGGTATGGTGAAGTAGGCTACATACAACACTGTATGGGAATATGATCAGTCATAGTCTCACAGATAGTCTTTTAGAAAATCCTGTTTGAGAGCCTTCACGTGTATTAGAGTTCAGTGTATAACGTCCATATTACTGTGTCTTAGTAACTAGTGTATAGCTAGATTTGTTTATAGCCTTTGTGTATTGCCAGATTTGTATAAAACCAACATTGGATCCATATTCTTGATTGAAAAGTACATTCTTTAAAGCAGTATGAAAACAGAACTGTGTCATAAGGACATTTAACTGTAGTGTCTCTGGGAGTATCACTTAGTTTTATGTGTTTGCAGAGTGGTGGCCAGAAGGACCTGGTGGTTGATCCCAAGACTGGCGCTACACGCCCTCCTCAAGGTTGTCTGCAGTACATTCTCGACTGTAATGGCGTTGCAGTGGGGCCAAAACCCGTCCAGGCCAACTAATTAGCCCGCCAGAGAGGAAGTGTATGTAATATTGAAATGACGATGACGTACATTAGCTGAACACAAAGCAGAGAGGAGGGGAGGGGGTTGGGGAGTGGAGAGACGGTAGACGGACTGAGATCTGGCTGGTGTTAGTTTGGTCCAGAGTGTACTGCTGGCCTGGACTGTGTTTTTCCTCTATGCAGTGTCAAGATATACTGTCCACTTGTTTCCCTGTTGATTTAGTGTGCTTGTAACGGTCGCCTCTGTTTCTCTGTAGCCGTGGTTTTCTTTGGGGCTGTTGTTGACGGTGTAATAAGCAGATTGTGCCTACACTGAGTCCAGTGCTACTGTGTGCCACGTGTTTGATTCAGTCATTATTCATAATTTGACCTCCCTCTAAACCCCCCTGTTTATTTCTCAATTTTGGTGTGTACTTTTAGATATGGTCAAACTGGTTTATCGTGCAGTTTGACGTTTGTGTATATGTCAATATGTAAATGTGGGTGCGTATGACTGTATTGGTGATTATTTTCATACATATACTAATATAATAGGTATTTCTTTTTGGTTTGCATGAATGATACGAAGGAAGGTAACTGTATGTTTTAAATGTCAGATGATCAATCAGGATGTTTCTTTAGTGACATCAATGGTATAGTTCCAAACTACTGTCCCTGTGATTTATGCATTGTGAATGTGTCATAATATGGAATACATATTGTATAAGTTCTACATAAACAACCAAGTGTTAGTGCCAAGAAAGCTGATGAGCACACCAATATATACAGCCAGATCACTTCTAAGTAGACCTTCATTGATTAAAAGGAGGTTCGAGACATGAAACGTAGTTGCTGTTCCTTTGTCCATTATTAGCAGATAGACTACCCATACTTCGCACAGTGAATGTTGAAATACAACCGACTCCTAGCAAGACAGTTCTTTGACAGTTTTATAAACTGTCTCTATGCACAGAACACAGCCATAGATGTCTTCATGTGTATGAGGACAAACATATTAGATAACTTACAAAATTACAATAGACTACTCTAGCTTTTTGAGAGAAATAATAAATATTAGACTTTGTTATCACTCAGCACTTATAATCACAGTCCCCCACTGTAAATATATGGGATTGGTTTGTGGCAGCTGCAGTTGGATCAGGAGAGAGGAGAGCTTATGGTAGAGTTAGAGAGTAACTGTGATAGTAGAATGCTCTCATTAAGATTTGTTAACAGAATGACTCTAGACGTGTGTCCATTATCTAATAAGATTACAGTAATAACCATTTCCTCTTAGGCCTATGATGCATGTATTTGTGATATTTCAGGAAGTGAAGTAGTCCAATTAGTCTTGTCACTTTCAATTATGTTATCAAGTAGAAAAACTAAATTGTGCTTCAGTAAAATAGTCAAGGTTTTACATAATATATTTAAATTACTAGGTATAAGGTTTCTGATACCACCATACACATACCATCCATGCTTAATATCAATGACCGTAGTGCCGTTGCCATGACGATGGTGATGCTGCTCTGTATTGCAGTGATGATATGCGTGGAGTTATGCTTATGTTACTGCCATTTAAAGATTCTTTGACATATTTGCCTTATCATACTCATACTGAGTTAATGGAGAGTGCAATATATATGTTTTTAACTTTATATTCTTTATATTTTTAGTACCAGATCTTCTAGCATAATCTATTCACAGAGCTATATTCACAAGTGGGATACAAACATTTTCCCATAGCTAACACTGTTGTAAATGAAAAACACTTGCATTAAGTAGTAGTTATTAGAAGCCATGCATGTGTCCTATTTGGTGAAATGGTCGTACAACTAAGAATACATCTACATCAAGATAATTGTAAATGTGTGTCCCATTGTAAAACACTTTGTAAACTAACAGAATTGTACAAACAAACTAAGTTTGGCAAGCTCAGTGTGCAAGTTCTTTTCCTAGGTGTATGAAATAACATTGTGTCTGTGCAGATAGCCTAACCCAGAGAGTAACCCTGTAAAAGCCTTGCCTGTGGCTTTATGGTTTTGTGTTTTGATTTGTGGAGTAAAATGCCATGACATATCTACAAAAGTCAAGATAGAGCGGCGGCACCAAGGTCCTTAATAGTTGCATAGTGACATATTTGTTGTGTAACTGATTGATTAAAGGAGTTATTGTCGGGGGAAATTCAAAATCAGCCATCCTGCCCAGGTGAAAATCCTTTGCTGGTTCAGTTTTTCAAACCTGCTGGGTTGCAGCTATTTGGGACCAGGGTTGCTACTACCTGTTAAGTGTGCACTKTTGGAACTAGTGTTGAACTGTTTGAAAAGATCCAGTACAGATAACAAGACATTGTAGAAACATACCCCACACTGATATTTTCCCCCTGTCACTGGCAATAAAGCTTCCTTTGCAATATATGTTCAGTCTGTGTTGCCGTATTTGTTATGGTTGTATAAAAAAACTAGGCCTATATCAATGAGCAAATCAGCCTATATTGTGTCACTATGTACAGTGTATATATATAGTGGAAAGGGAGACTCCTTTAAAATGTCAGTTTATAGAAAGATATGTGGAGCAAGAAGACCAACAAACACAGGTGAAGAAAGGCCTACTAATGGTAGTCAAAGTATGTATTTTTCATATCATATTATTAAAGTTTGGAAAACCAAATAAATGAGCAAACATATTGGTTGGTCAAAACCCCTCCATCTATACCCTCATGAAGCATGTTCACCCCACATTGCATTGCTTCTAATGCATGACAGATATCTGCATTATTGTAATATCGTATCCTCCCTGCTTTGTGTTTTTTTATTTTGCAACTTTTACCTCCTCCATTGACCAGTGTTGATTTTAGACTGTTTATTGTTATTGTCACATGGTTTTAGGGACAAAATTACCCATACAAATGTGAAAAGGGTACAGAAATTAGGGGGCTGTCTGGAACCCCAAGGATCCCTATCACAAAGTCCCAGGCCTGCTCCAAAGTCATCTCCTAAAGCTTCTGCTAAAGACTCAAGCCAGAGGCCTACCTCAACCACACAGCAGCCCCATCCCCAGTCAGCGAGTCAGGCCAAGCCCAGACCAGGAGGACTGGATGCTCAACAACCACTACCACCTCCAGCACAACCAAGACAGCTCAACTCAGCACCTCAGGTCCAACCCAAGTCCCAGGCTCCTCCACAGGCCTCAGTCCAACCCTAGCCTGAGCCACAGGCCCAACCCCAAAATGAATCACCGACTCAGGCACAAGTGAAGGCCACAGTCCTGAGAAGAACCAGCCTCCAGTGTTAGAACAGCTAACAGTAGAGGAAAAGGCACAGGCACATCCACTGGTGAAGTAAGAGCACATTGGCAGCAACACTTTGAAAATACCTAGTTTTGACATAATTACAAGGTTAAACCAAACATCATAGCCAGTATCTAATAACTATAATACTCTACAGTCAATTAGAGTACAAAAAAAATGTTCAGTAAATCTCAGTCCCTGACCAATGCCTTTGGCCTGAAGGAAACATCGTTCTTTCGCACAGCCAGTGAAGACGTGGCCAAGGCCGAGACCATATGCAACTTGAGGAAGTCTTTTGCAGGTCTGTTCTCTGACTAGACACAGTGCAGGTTGACTAACCCTGAAACAGAGGGAATGAAAAGTGGTGTACCGAAACCAGTCTCTGTTTCACCTCCTTCCTGTTTATCTAGATACAGACGTATATGCTATTTCATTATAGGAATATTGAGTGTGCTCAGAGGTCAGGTAAAACAACATAGTGATGCAGGCTAAGACTACAATCTATGACATGCTTATATTTGTCCTGAGATGTACACTACCGTTCAAAAGTTTGGGGTCACTTAGAAATGTCCTTGTTTTTGAAAGAAAAGCATATTTCTTGTCCATTAAAATAACATCAAATTGATCAGAAATACAGTGTAGACATTGTTAATGTTGTAAATGACTATTGTAGCTGGAAACGGCAGATTTTTTTATGGAATATCTACATAGGCCTACTGAGGCCCATTATCAGCAACCATCACTCCTGCGTTTCAATAGCACGTTGTGTTAGCTAATCCAAGTTTGTTATTTTAAAAGGCTAATTMATCATTAGAAAACCCTTTTGCCATTATGTTAGCACAGCTGAAAACTGTTGTCTCGATTAAAGAAGCAATAAAACTGGCCTTCTTTAGACTAGTTGAGTATCTGGAGCATCAGGATTTGTGGGTTTGATTACATGCTCAACATGGCCAGAAACAAAGAACTTTCTTCTAAAACTCGTCAGTCTATTCTTGTTCTGAGAAATGAAGGCTACACAAGTCTTCAACTGGCAGCTTCATTAAATAGTACCCGCAAAACACCAGTCTCAACGTCAACAGTGAAGATGCGACTCCGGGATGCTGGCCTTCCCCTGTCCAGTGTCTTTGTTCTTTTGCCCATCTTAATCTTTTCTTTTTATTGGCCAGTCTGAGATATGGATTTTTCTTTGCAACTCTGCCTAGAAGGCCAACATCCCGGAGTCGCCTGTTCACTGTTGACGTTGACTGGTGTTTTGCGGGTACTATTTATTTAATGAAGCTGCCAGTTGTCCCCCCCACATTCTGAAATTGTATTTTCGTCCCCCCCAGTTTTATCATTGGAATGTGATACAAAACAAGGCAACGATGTGCTTTAGGACCATGCGGACGCATCCGAGCGGTCAAGTAGACTGTTTGGAGTGTTTATCTGACTGAAAAATAAAATAAAAAATGAATAAATAAATTATGCCCCCCCCACTTCTAAAACTAAAGTTGTGCCCCTGATATGTATTTACTATAGTATTCACTGTAGTGTTTTAGCAGACTTTACTGTAGTATTTACTGTAGTGTTTTTGCGGACATTAATGTAGTATTTACTATAGTGTTTTTGTTTTATTATCTTTGACATAGAAGTGGCTGTTTTCTCCTTGAGGAACCCTACTGGACAAATACTAAAATAGCAAATGTTCTATAACCTGAAGGTAGATAGGACTGGAGTCTAGTTCAGAGCTTCTGCTCTTTTCTATGACCTGTAGGGAACACAATATATGGTCTATACTTCGCATGTAGGTTTATCACTCATGGGTGGCACCCAAGTGAGCGGACGCCTAAGGCAATTGTTTCATGAACGGTTCGCAACGGATTTTACCCCCTTCGTACCCGCTCCCATAGTCTATAATTCTATATAACCTTGTAACACGTGTACAGGTAGAGAGGCCACCCCTGATTGACAGAGATCAATTACCCTGATTAGAAGCACCTGGACTGTGCACCTGGACTTACTGATTGTAAGCTTTGAATCTGTACACGGAAGAAGGCAAAAGCAGAAATGTCTGTGTATGTTACTCTCCTGATACAATAAAAATGGTAAAAATGAAGAAGTAAGCTTTACGCAACATGTGTTTTTCACACAAACAATTGGGATATGGGGGAAGGGAATGGGTGGGGGTATATGTAAATTAAATACTGTAGTATTACTATAGTGTTTTTATGAACACTGTAATATTTTTTGTAGATAAAATTGTAGTATTCTACAGTACACTACAAAATTCTATAGTAAGTACTACACATGATCGAGGGATACTACAGTGTGTAGTGTATTCTACAGTGCACTACAAAATTCTATATTAAAGGGATACTTTGAGATTTTGGCAATGAGGCCCTTTATTATGCTAGCAGATACCAACAAACTTCCAGTCATTGCGCTAATGCTAGTTAACATTGGCTCGCGAAACAACTAACATCCTTCATACTGAACACAGAGACATAAAAATGGTATCCACGAGTTCATCTGGCTCTGGGGAAGTAGATAAAATCCCGAAGTATCCCTTTAAGCACTACATGATGTGGAGCATATTATTCTAGAGTATAATACAAAATTCTGTAGTAAGCACTACACAATAGATATTACAGTGTGTAGCATAGTATTCTACAGTATATTCTAACATTATATAGTAAGTACACATGATCAAGGGATACTATCAATCATACAGAATATTAAATATAGGCTATTTTAGTGGAATAGTAATAAAAATTTGGCTTTCAGGCTCCCGAGTGGCACAGCGGTCTAAGGCACTGCATCTCA
This sequence comes from Salvelinus sp. IW2-2015, assembly GCF_002910315.2. Taxonomy (NCBI): domain Eukaryota; kingdom Metazoa; phylum Chordata; class Actinopteri; order Salmoniformes; family Salmonidae; genus Salvelinus; species Salvelinus sp. IW2-2015. The sequence goes on along the minus strand of NC_036857.1, from coordinate 9,844,148 downwards.
GTGCCAGAGGCATCACTACAGACCCTGGCTCGATTCCAGGCTGTTTCACAACCGGCCGTGATTGGGAGTCCCATTGGGCGGCGCACGATTGGCCCAGCGTTGTCCGGGTTTGCCTGGGGTAGGCCGTCATTGTAAATAAGAATTTGTTCTTAACTTCTTATGGCTGCAGGGGCAGTATTGAGTAGCTTGGATGAAAGATGCCCAGAGGTGCCCAGAGTAAACTGCCTGCTCCTCAGTCCCAGTTGCTAATATATGCATATTATTAGTAGTATTGGATAGAAAACACTCTGAAGTTTCTAAAACTGTTTGAATGATGTCTGTGAGTATAACAGAACTCATATGGCAGGCAAAAACCTGAGAAGAAATCCAAACAGGAAGTGGGAAATCTGAGGTTGGTCGATTTTCAACTCACCGCCTATCGAATACACAGTGGGATATGGATCAGTTTGCAATTCCTACGGCTTCCACTAGATGTCAACAGTCTGTAGAACCTTGTCTGATGCCTCTACTGTGAAGTGGGGCCGAAGGAGACAGGAATAAGTCAGGTCTACCATGAGCTGACCATGGTCTAACCATGCGCGTTCACATGAGAGGGAGCTCTGTTCCATCACACATCTGAAGTCAATGGAATTCTCCGGTTGGAACGTTATTGAAGATTTATGTTAAAAACATCCTAAAGATTGATTCAATACATCGTTTGACATGTTTCTACTGACTGTTATGGAACTTTTTGACATTCTGTCTGCTTTTAGTGAACGCGCTTCCTGACTTTGGATTTGTTTACCAAACAAGCTAACAAAAATAGCTATTTGGACATAAATGATGGACATTACCGAACAAAACGAACATTTCTTGTGGGAGTCCTGGGAGTGCATTCCGACGAAGATCAGCAAAGGTAAGTGAAGATTTATAATGCTATTTATGAGTTTTGTTGACTGCACAATTTGGCGGGTAACTGTATGGCTTCCTTTTGTGGCTGAACGCTGTTCTCAGATTATTGAATATTGTGCTTTTGCCGTAAAGCTTTTTGAAATCTGACACAGCGATTGCATTAAGAACAAGTGTATATTTAATTCTATGTAAAACATGTATCTTTCATCAAAGTTTATGATGAGTATTTATGTTATTTGATGTGGCTCTCTGCAATTTCTTGGAATTTCTTCAATATTTTGGAGGCATTTCTGAACATGGTGCCAATGTAAACTGAGGTTTTTGGATATAAATATGAACTTTATCGAACAAAACATATATGTATTGTGTAACATGAAGTCCTATGAGTGTCATCTGATGAAGATCATCAAAGGTTAGCGATTCATTTTATCTCTATTTCTGCTGTTTGTGACCCCCTTCTTTGGCTGGAAAATGGCTGTGTTTTTCTGAGATTTTGCGGTGACCTAACATAATTGTCTGTGGTGCTTTCGCTGTAAAGCCTTTTTGAAATCGGACACTGTGGTGAGATTAACAAGAAGTGTATCTTTAAAATAGTGTGAAATACTTGTATGCTTGAGGAATTTTAATTATGAGATTTCTGTTGTTTGAATTTGGTGCCCTGCACTTTCACTGGCTGTTGTCATATCYATCCCGTTAACGGGATTGCAGCCATACTGACTTGCCTAGTTAAATAAAGGTTAAATAAATTGTAAACCGTATTGTTTACATGATTTTTATCCACTGATTGGTTTCTACAGTCCTACAGATTTTAATAAAGTTGCCATGCATTGATAGTCAAAATGACTCTAGAGGCCTACGGTCTCTGCATTAGAAATGCAGAAGCAATTTATAGAATTCCATGTAAAGTGCTGTTTCTTGTAAGTTTAAAATTAATAGATTATACATGTAGCTGCATTCACCGGACAGTTTATTAGGTACACCCATCTAGTACAAGGTCGGACCCCCCTTTTCCTCCAGAACAGCATTCTACAAGTTGTTCGGAAACGTTCAACAGGGATGTTAGTCGATGCTGACGCGATGGCATCACTTCCATCTCATCCCAAAGATGCTCTATTGGGTTGAGGTCTGGCCACTGTGCAGGCCACTCAAGTAAACTGAACTCACTGTCATGTTCCAGGCAAAGTTCTTCCACTCCTTATTGTCCAGTGTTGGTGATCACGTGTCCACTGGAGCCGCTTTTTCTTGTTTTTAGCTGATAGGAGTGGAACCCAGAGTGGTCGCCTTCTGCACACCACGTTTGTGGCCCGTCGTTTAGCTTGTATGATTCTTGTCATTCTCCTTCAACCTCTCTCATCCTCTGACTGGATGTTTTTGTTTGTCACACCATTTTCGGTAAGCCCTAGACACTGTCGTGCATGAAAAGCCCAGGAGGGCAGACGTTTCTGAGATACTGTATCCGACATGCCTGGCACCGACTATCATATCACGTTCAAAGTTGCTTAGGTCACTAGTTTTTCCCATTCTAACATTCAATCGAACATAATCAAATCAAATCAAATGTTATTTGTCACATGCGGCGAAWACAACAGGTGTAGACCTTACAGTGAAATGCTTACTAAGCCCTTAACCAACAATGCAGTTTTAAGAAGAAATACCCCAAAAAATAAATAAATAAAAGTAACAAATAATTAAAGAGCAGCAGTAAAATAAGAAGCGAGGCTATATACAGGGGGTATCGGTACAGAGTCAATGTGCGGGGGCACCGGTTAGTCAAGGTGATTGAGGTAATATGTACATGTAGGTAGAGTTATTGAAGTGACTATGCATAGATAATAACAGAGAGTAGCAGCAGCGTAAAAGGGGGGCAATGCAAATAGTCTGGGTAGCCTTTTGATTAGATGTTCAGGAGTCTTGTGGCTTGGGGGTAGAAGCTGTTTAGAAGCCTCTTGGACCTAAACTTGGCACTCCGGTACCGCTTGCCGTGCAGTAGCAGAGAGAACAGTCTATGTCTAGGGTGGCTGGAGTCTTTGGCAATTTTTAGGGCCTTCCTCTGACACCGCCTGGTATAGAGGTCCTGGATGGCAGGAAGCTTGGCCCCAGTGATGTAAGGGCCGTACGCACTACCCTCTTTAGAGCCTTGTGGTCGGAGGCCAAGCAGTTGCCATACCAGACAGTGATGCAACCAGTCAGGATGCTCTCGATGGTGCAGCTGTAGAACCTTTTGAGGATCTGAGGACCCATGCCAAATCTTTTCAGTCWCCTGAGGGGAATAGGTTTTATCGTGTCCTCTTGGTGTGCTTGGACCATGTTAGTTTGTTGGTGAGGTGGACGCAAAGGATCTTGAAGCTCTCAACCTGCTCCACTACAGCCCCGTCAATGAGAATGGGGGCATGCTCGGTCCTCCTTTTCCTGAATGCCTCGATGCCTGTTTTATATAGCAAGCCACGACCATGTGACTCACTGTCTGGAGCGATCCATTTTTGTGAACCGGGTGTTGTACCTAATAAAATGGCCTGTGAGTTTATGTCTACTGTAAGCCTATGGATTTATATGTACTGCTACTCTGAATACAGTTATTTACTTCAATATTCATATGAGAATCATACAATCTCATAAACTAGTCTACAGTAGCCTACATCATTCTACTATTCCAGTCTACCTATGAAATCAGATAATCCCTCAGTGCAACAGGTTTGTGCCCAGTGTTCAGTGAAGAATTACTCCAAAGTCCAACCCCAACTAAATAGTAAAGAACGAGTTGATATCTGTCTCTTATACACATCTAGATGTGTATAAGAGACAGCTCATAAACTAGTCTACAGTAGCCTACATCATTCTACTATTCCAGTCTACCTATGAAATCAGATAATCCCTCAGTGCAACAGGTTTGTGCCCAGTGTTCAGTGAAGAATTACTCCAAAGTCCAACCCGTAAATGGAGGCGGGACGGAAGATGGGAAGCCATGCAGTTCGCGAAGGGAACTTCTGTTATTCAAACACTGGTTGCGTGACCCACATTTAACCTGTCCTATTATTAAGCAACCCCGTGATCAAGAAAAAGGAAGACATATTGCTGAATATGTGAATTAAGCTTCATAAGTGAATAGTGAAGAACGAGTTGATATTTTGTGTTGCAGATCAAGACAGGTAGGCTAAGCTACACCTTCCTTGAATAATTCTGATTGCGTGAGACTGTAGACTGCTATCTAGTTTCAAAAGGTGAACAAGTGCAACTGTCTGTCAAGGCTATTCATGAACACAACTGATAGCGGTTTTAAATCCATCAAAGGCTTTAATTTGTTTCATTTGACAATTTATCTCGACCTATTTGCATAGACATACAAAACCTTTTTGGATTATAATAAGGATTCATTTTGTCAATTTAAATGCTAGCTTGTCTGTAATTCAAACAACATATACGCTACTGTCAACTTTTGACAGTTTGATAAATGTTTAATTTATTCCACCCAAGTTGTCAATTTATACTATTGTATTTTTATTATTATTATTATATTATTATAAAGTAACTGCCTAACTCATTAAAGAAATTGTGTAGTGGTTACTCAAACATCTCCAACAGCCAGTAGAACTCAAATCATAAAAGTGGTACTAACTCATATGTCAATAAGATTTCTTATCTTTTAACATTTTTGAGTACTGTTAACAAATATTAGGTTATTGACTAAATACATATTTATTTATTTGTGTTCTGATAATCTAGTTATTGAGTTTTACAAGTTATGATTATTTAATATTTTAAAGTCAATCTAACATTTATTAAATAAGTTGTTCATACTTGATTCTATTATGTTTTACGTCTTTACTTAAAATAATAAAGTAGTAATAAGACATTTATATTTACGTAAAAAACACTTGATTATCTGTGTTGTGCTGATATAGAATTATTACGTTTTTACAAGTTATTAATTCATAATAGTGGCACGTGGCTCTTTTTTYAAGAATTGTGAGTATTTTAAAATGTTTAGACTTCATGGTACTTTTACACAATATTGTATTAATATTTGAAGAAATAAAAGTATATTTCTAAAATAGTATTAAGCAGTTTGTTTTGCTATGAGGTGTAGTTGATGTGATGAACGGATATCAAATTGACGTTCAATAATGAGAAAAGCCATTCCCACCATCAACTAGGTAATGTTCACCAGTCTTAATGACAGAGGATAATGCAGCATCCTGTAATGCTTACAGCTCTACCTCCAGTTACTGCTAGAAGAATGATCACTGTGCTCAACAATGCTTGCTAAGGCGGGTTAAAATGACAAATTGTCAAATACCTAAAACCATGTTAAACACTAAGACATGACCACTGAAAATGACTAATCAGAACTACTTCCTACTTGAGATTTGTTTTTATGAAGGTTAACAATTTAAGTAGAAGTGACCCTACATTTGTATGTTCACTACAACAAATTTTCCTCTTCAAGTAACTTAAATCGTACATCATTTAATTTAGTCGCAAAAAGCTCATAAAACACATAACAATTAAGTATTTACAACTTTAAAAGATAATCATATGGATGGAGATGTCACTGTATTACTAGAAAGTATTGAATACTGAAATACTTTGAGTTAGGTTACTCGAATGGTTCTAGGCAACGGGTTTCCACAACAAAAAAATTGTTAGCAGAACTAATTACTTTTTACAATGTAGTATCCAGACCTCAATATGATCAGGTGTTCCCTGTTTACCAACTTCTAACACACTAACCTTTTCAATCATACCACTTAGGTAACAAGACTGTTCCACAGGACTTTGTCAGTCTTCTGTTAAGGTATGTGTAGATCATTTATCAGCACTCATCATTAGGGTTGCAAAGGAAGGGTACTGGAAACTTTTCAAGTTTACCAATAAACTACTAGAATTGTTGAATTTTACAAGGATTTTTTGTAATCTATCAGAAGACATCTAGTCACCCCTTTCGGTACTTAAGAATTTTACTGGTGTCTGTAATTGTCTCTGGCCTTCTGTGTATCCTGATCATGTGTAAAATATTTGATAAGATGATTTTCAAATAAAAAATAGGATGACAAAGCAGAAAAACATTATCCTAAATATAAACCATTAACTTAGTGAATACCATTGGTGTTTAATAGGAGGGTTTCAGCATTAAATATCCTTTATACATTATGCAAGACATGTACGTACGCACGCAGATATGCACGCACGCACACACACACAAACACACCCACACATGCTGCCTATGAAAGTTTTCTCATTCATTTTGAAAGACTCGGACTCACTCGATGACCAGGCAGCACAACAATTAACATCTACACTCAGTATAATGTTAATTTTTATTTTTATCGATTATCTTCGGATTTCCCCCCGCGTGCACGCAGGAGGCGGGAGGCACCGAGAGGGAGAAGCCCACGGTTAGAAGAGGGCAGACCAGAGCGGGTAGAGCACGGAGATCGACACAGACAGAGAGAGAGACGACACGAGAGTAGCATGACGCGACGGGATCGAAGAGAGGAGAGCAGGATGAGAGAGAGAGAGCAGATGTAGGCGAGTGAGAGAGCGACAGCAGACGAGAGAATGAGAGAGACCAACGTAGAGAGGAGAGAGACCGCGAGAGCGACGCCCCCCATATACACGTATAACTACACACTGCTCCATGATACACTTGTCTTTTTGTTTCGTGAAAATTCCACTTCTGTTCGTGTACATCGTTTATACTTGTAACATCCTTGTGTATTCGTCCTATTTTCACTTTTGTCCATAATATTCTACCTACCTTCTGCCTCTCCTGGCAATTGTCTCAAACATACCAGGTTTCCCCATGCCCCAAGAGCCAACAGCGCCCTTGAAAGTTGCAATTGAATTTGGAAGAGACGACATCGAGAGAGAGTCCAGAGACGCAGAGAGCAGACTGAGAGAGAGAGAAAGAGAGAGAAGAGCCACAAGAGGTAGTTGTACCCTCCTTGTCAATCTCTCAAAGCGGTCCTTTCCTTTAGATTTAAAGTGACAATGCTGTGCCTGTGTCTCCACCTTTTCTTCACCCTAATGTGTCTAAAGTGGAGAAATGTTCTGAAATGGTACAGTACAGAAAGTTGTGTTGACTTACTGTGGGCGTGTGGAGTTCCTGACCACCGACGGGCCGCTTAGTTAGTTGTTTGCTCTCTTATCTCTTAACACTGCAATAGACTGAATGAAAAAGTGCATTCTGTGTTTGCCCTGAAATCTATGTATAGATCCAAATTAGTGCAAATGTAGAATTAGTACAAATTATTCTTCTTAGTTTTAACAGGCTGAAGTTATAATAATTACACCCATTTATAGCAGCACTGGTAATGAGATGGTTTGCCTCTTCTGTGGTCTCCTTGATAGCTTTTTTATAGTAAATTGAGAGATTCATACTGTTAGTTTGACCTCTTCACTGCTGGTCTTCTTATCCAGAGATGGTGGCCCATAATGAGTTTTTGAGCTGGCACATTGGACCTGGCAGAGTGACAACAGATGAATAGTTCTGACATGAAGACCCTGTCAACCCTGGACCCCTTACTTCTCCTCCCTAGAGCACAGCCTCAACAGTCCCCACCACCACAGCCAGACAGAAACCACTCATTCAACCACAGCTCAGACAGAAACTACTCACTTCACCACAGCCCAGAAGAAACATTCGAAATCACTCATTCAACCACAGCCCAGACATAAATCACTCATTCAAACCACAGCCCAGAATACAATCAATCACTCATTCAACCACCAGCCCAGACATAAACCACTCATTCAACCACAGCCCAGACATAAAACCCACTCATTCAACCACAGCCGGACATAAACCACCTCATTTCAACCACAGCCCAGACATAAACCCACTCATTCACACCACAGCTCCGAACATAAACCACTCATTCAACCACAGCCCAGACATAAACCACTCATTCAACCACAGCCCAGACATAAACCACTCATTCAACCACAGCCCAGACATAAACCACTCATTCAACCACAGCCCAGACAGAAATCACTCATTCAACCACAGCCCAGACAGAAACCACTCATTCAACCACAGCCCAGACAGAAACCACTCATTCAACTACCCATACAACTACACATACAGCGAGTACCAATGTAAGTCTACTGTAAGGGACTTTTACTAAATCTGGCATTTACTAAAGTATAATAACTTAATGATCTATAAATGTAATCTTATGTTAAAGCAATTGCCACACAGTCTTTTCTCTTGCCTGTGATGCTATGTATACAGATGTAGGATCTTAATTTGATCACCCTGTTGCAAGAGAACTTTCCAGCAATGCAGGAAATGTAAAACATGCAGTGTATTTAAGGTTTAAAAAGGCTTCTGAAGTTTGAAAGTTTGACATTTCAGACTTGATTCCCCTACAAAAKATGTAACAACCCCTACAAAAATGTCCATTAATTATAATACACATAATACTTCACATTTCCTATTGCTGCAGGATTATTTTCCTGCTGTAGCAAACTGGCTCAAATGAAGATCCTACATCTGTACCTCATCGTGTTCTCATTTGTCTTTGTTTAGGTTCGTTAAAAGAGGAGTCCATGTCCTCTCTTTGGTCTAGCAACTGTAGCGTTGTCAGACTGTCCAGACCCACTCTTCACTCCAAGTCCCCCACTTACACAGACCCCAGCACTCTGCTCTACATTGACTGCAGAGTGTGTGGGGACACGGCCTCAGGCTTCCACTATGGTGTCCATGCCTGTGAGGGCTGCAAGGTAGGACTGAGACCTACCAACTGAGGTTCTGGTGGCTTGACAGTATGTATGGCTATTGTGTTTGCTTGGAGCTATACAAATGCATTGTTACACATTTGAGGATAAAAACAAAACAAACGTCTTGCTATTTAACCTCCAGGGGGTCATATATTAGTAAGGATTTATCCCTGACACATAAACACTCACCGTAAAACTTGTATTCATGTCAAGCTCACTGTATACATTGATCACATTTCTTTATAAATTCTGTAAAATAATTATAGTCTGTTGTTGCTTTATGATTCTACAATCTACATGTTCTCTGCATWTCTCTTAGGGATTCTTCCGCAGAACCATGCGGTTAAAACTGGTGTATGACCACTGTGATCTGCATTGTCGGATTCACAAAAAGAGCCGGAATAAGTGCCAGTACTGTCGCTTTCAGAAATGTCTGCTTGTGGGCATGTCACACGATGGTAAGCCACTACATTGTTGTGAAAAGTATATTTGCTTACCAAGATTATTAAGGGTCATGATTTGTCATATACAGTGCATTCGGAAAGTATTCAGATCCCTTGACTTTTTCCACATTTTGTTAAATTACAGCCTTATTCTAAAATGTATTAAATTATTTTTTCCCCTCATAAATCTACACACAATACCCCTTAATGACAAAGTGAAAACAGGTTTTTAGAAATGTAAGCACATTTATTACAAATAATAAACTGAAATACCTTATTTAAATAAGTATTCAGACGCTTTTCTARGAGGCTCGAAATTAAGCTCAGGTGCATCCTGTTTCCATTGATCATCCTTTATTTTTTTATTTTTTTATACCTTTATTTAACTAGGCAAGTCAGTTAAGAACAAATTCTTATTTTCAATGACGGCCTAGGAACAGTGGGTTAACTGCCTGTTCAGGGGCAGAACGGCAGATTTGTACCTTGTCAGCGCGGGGATTTGAACTTGCAACCTTTCGGTTACTAGTCCAACACTATAACCACTAGGTAGCATCCTTGAGATGTTCTACAACTTGATTGGAGTCCGCCTGTGGTAAATTCAATTGATTGGACATGATTTGGAAAGGCACACACCTGTCTATATTAAGTCCCACAGTTGACAGTGTATGTCAGAGAAATAACCAAGCCATGAGGACGAAGGAATTGTCTGTAGAGCTCCGAGACAGGATTGTGTTGAGACTCAGATCTGGGGAAGGGTACCAAAAACATTCTGCAGCATCGAAGGTCCCCAAGAACACAGTGGCCTCCATCATTCTTAAATTGAAGAAGTTTGGAATCACCAAGACTCTTCCTAGAGCTGTCCGCCCGGCAAAACTGAGCAATCAGGGGAGAAGGAGGTCACACTGACAGAGCTCCAGAGTTCCTCTGTGGAGACGGGAGAGCCTTCCAGAAGGACAACCATCTCTAAAGCACTCCACCAATCAGGCTTTTATGGTAGAGTGGCCTGACGGAATCCACTCCTCAGTAAAAGGCACATGATAGCCCGCTTGGAGTTTGCCAAAAGGCACCTAAAGGACTCTCAGACCATGAGAAACAAGATTATCTGGTCTGATGAAACCAAGATTGAACTCTTTGGCCTGAATGCCAAGCGTCAAATCTGGAGGAAACATGGCACCATCCCTACAGTGAATCATGGTGGTGGCAGAATCATGCTGTGGGGATGTTTTCAGCGGCAGGGACTGGGAGACTAGTCAGGATTGGGGGAAAGATGAACGGAGCAAAGTACAGAGAGATCCTTGATGAAAACCTGCTCCAGAGCGCCCAGGTCCTCAGACTGGGGTGAAGGTTCACCTTATAACAGGCCAATGACCAGAAGCACACAGCCAAGACAACGCAGGAGTACTTTCGGGACAAGTCTCTGAATGTCCTTGAGTGGCCCGGCCAGAGCCCAGACTTGAACCCGATCCAAAATCTCTGGAGAGACCTGAAAATATATGTGCAGCAACGCTTCCCATCCAATCTGACAAGAGCTTGAGAGGATTTGCAGAGAAGAATGGGAGAAACTCCCCAAATATAGGTGTGTCAAGCTTGTAGAATTATACCCAAGAAGACTCAAGGCTGTAATCGRTGCCGAAGGTGCTTCAACAAAGTACTGAGTGAAGGGTCTGAATACTAATGTACACTACCGATCAAAAGTTTGGGGTCACTTAGAAATGTCCTTGTTTTCCATAAAAACATACATGAAACAAGTTGCAAAATGAATTGGAAATATAGTCAAGACGTTGACAAGGTTATATATAATGATTTTTAATTGAAATAATAATTGTTTCCTTCAAACTTTGCTTTTGTCAAATAATTTGCATCAATTACATCCTTGCAGGCCTTTGGCATTCTAGATGTCAATTTGTTGTGGTAATCTGAAGAGATTTCACCCTATGCTTCCTGAAGCACCTCCCACGAGTTGGATTGGCTTAATGGACACTTTTATGTACCACACGGTCAAGCTGCTCCCACAACAGCTCAATAGGGTTGAGATCCGGTGACTGTGCTGGCCACTCCATTATAGACAGATACCAGCTGACTGCTTCTTCCCTAAATAGTTATTGCGTAGGTTTTAGCTGTGCTTTGGGTCATTGTCCTGTTGTAGTAGAACCTTGGCTCCAATTAAGTGCCATCCACAGAGTATGGCATGGTGTTTTGCGAAATGGAGTGATAGCCTTCCTTCTTCAAAATCCCTTTTACCCTGTAGAAATCTCCCACTTTACCACCACCAAAGCACCCCCAGACCAGCACATTGCCTCCGCCATGCTTGAAAGATGGTGACAAGCACTTCTCCAGCATCTTTTCATTTTTTCTGCGTCTTACGAATGTTCTTCTTTGTGATCCGAACACCTCAAACTTAGATTAGTCTGTCCATAACACTTTTTTCCAATCTTTCTCTGTCCAGTGTCTGTGTTATTTTGCCCATCTTAATCTTTTATTTTTATTGGCCAGTCTGAGATATGGCTTTTTCTTTGCAACTCTGCCTAGAAGGCTAGCATCCCAGGGTTGCATCTTCACTGTTGACGTTGAGACTGGTGTTTTGCGGGTACTATTTAATGAAGTTGCCAGTTGAGGACTTGTGAGGCGTCTGTTTCTCAAACTAGACACTCTAATGTACTTGTCCTCTTGCTCAGTTGTGCACCGGGGCCTCCCACTCCTCTTTCTATTCTGGTTAGAGACAGTTTGCGCTGTTCTGTGAAGGGAGTAGTACACAGCGTTGTACGAGATCTTCAGTTTCTTGGCAATTTCTCGCATGGAATAGCCTTCATTTCTCAGAACAAGAATAGACTGACGAGTTTCAGAAGAAAGTTATTTGTTTCTGGCCATGTTGAGCCTATAATCGAACCCACAAATGCTGACGCTCCAGATACTCAACTAGTCTAAAGAATGCCAGTTTTATTGCTTCTTTAATCAGAACAACAGTTTTCAGCTGTGCTAACATAATTGCAAAAGGTCAATTAGCCTTTTAAAATGATAAACTTGGATTAGCTAACACAAGGTGCCATTGGAACACAGGAGTGATGGTTGCTGATAATGGGCCTCTGTAGGCCTATGTAGATATTGTCACGCCCTGACCTTAGTTATCTATGTTTTCTTTATTATTTTGGTTAGGTCAGGGTGTGACGAGGGTGGGTATTCTTGTTTGTATTGTCTAGGTTTTTTTGTATGTCTAGGGGTTTTGGTAAGTCTAGGTAAATGTATGTCTATGGTGGCCTGAATTGGTTCCCAATCAGAGGCAGCTGTTTATCGTTGTCTCTGATTGGGGATCATATTTAGGTTGCCATTTTCCCTTTTGGTTTTGTGGGTTCTTGATCTATGTTTAGTTGCCTGTCTGCACTATCCATATTAGCTTCATGGTTCGTTTTGTTATTTTGTTTGTTTTGTTCAGTGTTCGTTCTTTAATCAAGAAGAATGTACGCTTACCACGCTGCGCCTTGGTCTCCTCCCTACGACTGCCGTGACAGATATTCCATAAAAATCTGCCGTTTCCTACAACATTAACAATGTCTACACTGTATTTTTTATCAATTTGATGTTATTTTAATCGACAAAAAATTTGCTTTTCTTTCAAAAACAAGGACATTTCTAAGTGACCCCAAACTTTTGAATGGAAGTGTAAATGTGATATTTCAGTTTTCTTTTTTATTAATTTGCAATAACATGGACTCTTAACAACATAATGAAACTTTGTTGCTCCAAGGCAACGCCCCCCTCCCTGCAGCACCAGCACACATTGAAATAGAATGAATAGAATGGGTTTGGAACCTCTAATCATGGCAATTTGACTGGTAAACTCATGGGTACACTCGCAATGGCTGCATGGTATTGGGATTTATACAATGGGTGGGTCTAATACTGAATGCTGATTGGTTAGTTAAAACTGCATTCCAGCCGATCTCTATTCCACAAGTTGCCACTGGCTAAATTTATGTTGTTAAAATGCCTATTTACTCTGTTCCATCTGACTGTGTAATCCACTGTCTCATCAGCCCAGCCAAGCAACATATAAACTTGATCTCCACTGTAAAAAGCATCTAGACATTATCTCACATTTCTTTTTGACTAACATTTCATTTTCAACAGCAGAGATTTGTATAAACCTTGCTGTCTGTCTCTCCGACACTTGCAAAATTGAAACAATATTAAAATGAGATCTCCAGCTGTCCCATAGTAATGAATGTGTCGGGAGTCGGGATGAGACAGACAGGCAGGCAGCGTTTCTCAGCCAGTTGAAATCATGAATAAACTGGCATCATTTTTATGGATATATACAAAAAATATTTWAAAAATGTGTGGAAAAAATGTAAAATGAAACACAGCTAATTTGACGTCTTTCCAGCTTCAGTTTGAAGTGATCATGTTACTGTAGCTGTGTTGTTGGCTAGCTACTTTGAACAACAGTGTCCTGACGAGAGAGCACATTTTCTATGCCAGGCGAAGTCGTGCCTCATTAGCTCATTGTTATGGATGTACAGTATCCAAATAAATGTCACAAGAAAACAGCTTAAACAAATGCAAAATTTTGACTTTGTCTCAGACCTAACAACAATATATCCTCCAAACATCGACTTCTCTAGCATTATCACTTAAGCAATCATTTGTTTGGAGGATATATTGGCACGGTTTGTCAGCCCTCAACAAACAACCCCCGTGCCAATATATCCTCCWAACACCAAACACCGGCTTCTCGGACATTATCACTTAAGCAATCATTTCCATGGTAATGTAGAATGTTCATTCAAATGATTGCTTCAGTGATGTTAACTGATGTGGCTCATACAATGGAATGTATTTTGTCTAATGTAAGTTGAGTTGAATCAACAAATCACAGCACATATTGATGGGTACACTTTCTGCTTTTACTTCCTGCTTTGCTTCTATGGGTGCACTCGCAATGGCCGCCAGTCCACCCATTATGCCATTATTGACTTGAATGGGGACACTCGTTTTATTCATTATATTTCTATGGCAGCACAGTCAGGAGCGGAGTAGAGAAGAAAATGTGCGTCTTTATTTTTTGTTGCTATTCGATCGGTTATAAAGGTGACACAGTCATTTGGCTGACCAATGACCAAAATTCCAAAATTCCATGACTGTCACAGCATTAATCAAGGGTGTTAAACATATTCAATGTGAACTGTTTCAACAGCAGGTGTCTGTCTGAAACCGGGCCTTAAGTCTTTGGAGAGGTTTCTACACAGCAGGATGAAGTATATTCCTTCTTTAGCCAACGTCTTTGTCATTGTATTGTTTGGGCAGCCAGTGACGTGTAGCATTATTCAATACAGAAAGAGTCTGACTGGCACCCAGGCTAGAATATAATGATTCTGATGTCCCCACGCAGCCATCCGCTTCGGCCGGATGCCCCAGGAGGAGAGAGAGAAGCTGCTTGCTGAGTTTATGGATGTGTCCCCCAGGAGCCCCGAGTCAGCGGACTTGAGAGCCTTGTCCAGACAGCTGTGTCTGTCCTATCACAGACACTTTCCCCTGACCAAGAGCAGGGCCAGAGCCATCCTGTCTGGGAAGACCCACGGAAACTCAGTTAGGGCCCAATTGTTACTTGAGATACTGTACAACTACATGCACATAATCTTTAAAGTTTTGCATAAATTATGCATTGATGTCAATGGAACATTTGTAATATGAGTCAGAACAGAGCCATTGAAAGCCACTTGACCTCTTTCTCTCTCACACACACCAGACATTTGGTTCTGTATATTTGAATATCACAGTTTTTGGTAAATGCACTCTGTCCTGATTAACTGGTAGCAAAATATCAGTGTACAGTAGGAAGCAGTAATATTGTGTCATCTCAGCTTGTCTAAGAGGAAATAACTAATAGACAGTTATTTATACTTTAGAGAAGCAGATATATATTCACTAACCTAAAAGTCAGGATTTTAATGTATCTTTTATTTCCTAGTTAGATTAACCCGTTGTGCACCCAGCAAGGGGCCTAATACTGAATCACTACAAATTGCCAAGAGAATGAATGGCAATGGATGGCAATGCTTCATAATACATTGTTTTTAAGGGATGTCTCTCTTTCCTTCCAGCCGTTTGTCATCCATGACATGAAGTCCCTGACAGCGGGTCAGGACTTTATAAACAGTAGACAGTTCCCTTTCCTGGAGCAGCAGAGGTCTGTCCTGCCCCCTCAAGAGCCTGCTGGGGAGCTGGAACTCTCCTTTTTCCGGCAGGTTCAGTTCCGCACCGTCGAGGCTGTACGAGAAATCATAGAGTTTGCCAAGAGCATCCCTGGGTTCACAGAGCTGGACATGAATGACCAGGTGACCCTGCTGAAGTACGGGGTCATCGAGGTCATGTTGATCATGCTGGCGCCGCTGATGAACAAGGACGGCACACTGTTCGCCTACGGACAGATCTTCATGACCCGGGAGTTCCTCAAGAGTCTGAGGAAGCCATTCTGTGAGATGATGGAGCCAAAGTTTGAGTTTGCGGTAAAATTCAACGTGCTGGAGCTGGACGATAGTGATACGGCGCTCTTCCTCGCTGTCATCATCCTCAGTGGAGGTGATGTTTTTCCGTTTTACATTTATGCATTTACAGTTGAAGTCGGAAGTTTACATACACATAAGTTGGAGTCATTAAAACTTGTTTTTCAACCGCTCCACAAATGTATTGTTAACAAACTATAGTTTTGGCAAGTCGGTCAGGACATCTACTTTGTGCATGACACAAGTCATTTTTCCAACAATTGTTTACAGACAGAATTAATTTCATTATAATTCACTGTATCACAATTCCAGTGTGTCAGAAGTTTACATACACTTGACTGTGCCTTAAACAGCTTGGAAAATTATTGTCATCAAATCAAATCAAATGTTTTTATAGCCTTCTTACATCAGCTGATATCTCAAAGTGCTTGTAAAAGAAACCCAGCCTAAAACCCCAAACAGCAAGCAATGCAGGTGGCTTTAGAAGCTTCTGATAGGCTAATTGACATAATTTGAGTCAATTGGGGGTGTACCTGTGGATGTATTTCAAAGCCTACCTTCAAACTCAGTGCCTCTTTGCTTGACATCATGGGGAAATCAAAAGATATCAGCCAAGACCTCAGGGAAAAAATTGTAGACCTCCACAAGTCTGGTTCATCCTTGGGAGTAATTTCCAAATGCCTGAAGGTACCACGTTCATCTGTACAAACAATAGTACGCAAGTATAAACACCATGGGACCACACAGCCATCATACCGCTCAGGAAGGAGACATGTTCTGTCTCCTAGAGATTAATGTACTTTGGTGCGAAAAGTGCAAATCAATCCCAGAACAACAGCAAAGGACCTTGTGAAGATGCTGGAGGAAACAGGTACAAAAGTATCTATATCCACAGTAAAACGAGTCATATATCGACATAACCTGAAAGGCCGCTCAGTAAGGAAGAAGCCACTGCTCCAAAACTGCCATAAAAAAGCCGGACTACAGTTTGCAACTGCACATGGGGACAAAGATAGTACTTTTTAGAGAAATGTCCTCTGGTCTGATGAAAGAAAAATAGAACTGTTTGGCCATAATGGCCATCATTATGTTTGGAGGAAAAGGGGGAGCCTTGCAAGCCGAAGAACACCATCCCAACCGTAAAGCACGGGGGTGGCAGCATCATGTTGTGGGGGTGCTTTTCTGCAGGAGGGACTGGTGCACTTCACAAAATAGATGGCATCATGAGGATGGAAAATTATGTGGATATATTGAAGCAAGATTTCAAGACATCAGTTAGGAAGTTAAAGCTTGGTCGCAAATGGGTCTTCCAAATGGACAATGACCCCAAGCATACTTCCAAAGTTGTGGCAAAATGGCTTAAGACAACAAAGTCAAGGTATTGGCGTGGCCATCACAAAGCCCTGACCTCAATCCTATAGAAAATGTGTGGGCAGAACTGAAAAAGTGTGTGGAAGCAAGGAGGCCTATAAACCTGACTCAGTTACACCAGCTCTGTCAGGAAGAATGGGCCAAAATTCACCCAACTTATTGTGGGAAACTTGCGGAAGGCTACCCGACACGTTTGACCCAAGTTAAACAATGTAAAGGCAATGCTACCGCATACTAATTGAGTGTATGTAAACTTCTGACCCACTGGGAATGTGATGAAAGAAATAAAAGCTGAAATAAATCATTCTCTCTACTATTATTCTAACATTTCACATTCTTAAGATAAAGTGGTGATCCTAGCTGACCTAAGACAGGGAATTTTTACTAGGATTGAATGTCAGGAATTGTGAAAAACTAAGTTTAAATGTATTTGGCTAAGGTGTATGTAAACTTCCGACTTCAACTGTATGTTAGATAGATGCGGTAAAGAGGTCAATGGATGTCATGCCAAACGCGTTGGGGAAAGATGCCGTGGGGAAAATGTCCAGAATCTTCTCATTGCCCCCTAGCAAAATTAGCCTACCTTAATTAAGGCTATTGTTTAAACAGTATGTGTATTTCACACTATGTTGAGGTAAACATCGGAGTATATTGCTTGTATGCATGTCAACCCCAATACATGTTCATGTCATCGTCACCAATCAACTGCATTGCAGTTCAAAATTACTTTGGCTACCACCACCGATTTCTGTATGCTAGCTATTCTACCAGCTTATACAAACCGGATTTAGCATTTAGCAGTCACTTTTTCTAAACCTGAAAAGGAACTTCTAAATGTTATGCAGCAAAAAGAGCCATATATATCAAAATCAGGCTTTAGTAACCACATTMTGGGCCTGTTCAGAACGGATTTGACGAATATCCACTTTGTTTGATCAGATTTGTTGATTGTGCATCAATATGGCATCCTTCTTTTATCCCCAACGGTCTGCCTTCCATTGACCTCAACTGTAGGATTAGGTGTTTTATTGCTCTGTGATGGCTTGATTGGGCTTGAGACCAGATATAAAACAATGGTGACCTATTTTATGCTGTATCATTTCAATTGACCTTGGACTTTGCTCATCAGGACATTGCAACTTCAGATCATTTGATGTATATGGTATGTCCAATCTTCCTCTATTTCCCTCTCTCTCCTCTTGCACTTTCCACACTCTGGTGACCTCTAACCTTGACCTTGTTGTGCTCTACTCTAGACCGTCCAGGCCTGGTGAATGTGAAACCCATCGAGGACCTCCAGGAGGTAGTACTGCAGGCCTTGGAGCTGCAGTTGAAGACCATCCACCCAGACTGCCCCCAGCTGTTTGCCAGGCTGCTGCAGAAGATGACCGATCTGCGACCGCTGGTGGCTGACCACGTCCGCCTCATCCACCTGCTCAAGAAGCAGGAGCTGGAGATGTGTCTGCACCCCCTACTACAGGAAATCATGAGGGACCTGTACTAGAGTAGTGGGAGACTCAGTTTAACAGCTATGAAGAAAAGAAGACTATACACTGTACAGCAGTGGAGGCTGCTGAGGGGAGGACTGCTCATAATAATGGCGCAAATGGAATCAAACACATGGAAACTGCATTTAACCCAACCCTCTAAATCAGAGAGGTGCGGAGGGCTGCATTAATCAACATCCACGTCATCTGTGCCGATGGAACAGTGGGTTAACTGCCTTGCTCAGGGGCAGAGCGACAGATTTTACCTTGTCAGCTCTGGGATTCAATCCAGCAACCTTTTGGTTACTGGCCCAATGCTCCTACCCGCCAGGCTACCTGCTGCCCATATTGGTGGTACCACCAACATCCTGTGCTATACAGTACAGTTTTATCCAACTAGTGTGTTTATTATAACAATATGCAGAACCTTATAGGTCTTTATCTAGCCAGATCTGTTGGTGCTTTGGCCAACTAGTGTGTTTATTATAACAATATGCAGAACCTTATAGGTCTTTATCTAGCCAGATCTGTTGGTGCTTTGGTCAACTCTTCTGTGTCATGTATATCATAGCAGCAATAGTCACTGAGACCAGGCTAGTTTTCATCAGGCTCTCAGTTAAAGCAAATGTCTGGCTTCACAGGTGACCTCCATGACAAGTGAGAGTCTGTTTTCTTGGGACGTGTTGTTTAATAGAAGGATCTGTGAACTCTATTTAAACAATAAGGCACGAGGAGGTGTGGTTTATGGCCAATATACCACGGCTAAAGGCCTGGATACAGCCATTAGCAGTGGTATATTGGCCACATACCACAAACCCCCGAGGTCCCTTATTGCTATTATAAACTGGTTACCAACGTAATTTGAACAGTAAAAATAAATGTTTTGTCATACCAGTGGTATACGGTCTGATATATCACGGCTTTCAGCCAATCAGCATTCAGGGCCCAACCACCCAGTTTATAATACATTATGAATGATTCATTACTGAGCTTCCTACCGTCTTGCTGTAACTGCAGCTATTCTGTCTCCTACCATGCTTTTTAATTAAAGGGATGAAAGGAGAATTGCTTTTAATTACAGGACATTTATTGGGGCATCCTACAATAAAATAAGCCGATACCTACAGGTGTTATATACTGTGAAACACAATGTGTGTTATCGTAATACATTGTTCATGATGTAATTTCTTTATGTATGTTTCCATGTGTAACGGATGTGAAATGGCTAGCTAGTTAGCGGGTACGCGCTACTAGCATTTCAATCAGTTACGTCACTTGCTCTGAGACTTAAGTAGGGTTTCCCCTTGCTCTGCAAGGGCCGTGGCCTTTGTGGAGCGATGGGTAACGATGCTTCGTGGGCGACCGTTGTTGATGTGTGCAGAAGGTCCCTGGTTCGCGCCCGTGTCTGGGCGAGGGGACGGTTTAAAGTTATACTGTTACACATGTCTTTGAAGCATATTTGAGAGGTTAGATGAGTGTGAAAACGTCTATTAGTTTCCATTTCCTCAACTTCACCCCCTCTAAACATTTCAGTGTATAATGTAACATGTATTACCATGGAAATATGCTATCCTGTGTTATCTATAAATCACCTGTATAAACAATACTAATATCCTTCCTAATAAATACTTAAAGTACATTTTAATGTTGCCATCTGGTGGTGAATATGTCAGAGATGCCATCACTTCATGATGTTATGCAATGTCTTGATATACCACTGTTGCTGAGGCAAAACGTGTCGGTGCTCATGTTAAGGTAACGATTGGCACGTGTTTTTCTGTTGCTCACTAGATAAACGAGATTTCAGTCTTGGAGGTGTTTCCTGGCCGATTCCGCGTTTGGTTAATGATGTTTGTTCCCGATGAGCCACTGTAGACGCAGAAGCCGATTTCACTTCCTCAAAATCCGCAGAATGAATCTATGATAACTCATGAAATCGGTAATAAATGTTAACGTTTTTGCTGATTAAATTTTAGTTGCCCAATTTTACATCTAACTAAGATGTTTGGTGCAGTATTTCTCAAGTTAATAAATGTGCGGTGTGTTGTCTTATGTAAACAGTCGGAGCTGCTGGGCATGTCTGTCTCACTGTATGCTATTGGATAGAGAACAATCGCCGCAGCTGTTCACCCCATGTTAGTGGGCAAATGGACATCGTCAAATAAAAACCCAACCAACCCGTTGTGTTGCACGGATGTTACAAACTCCATATTAGACGAGACTGACTTTATGACCAAAATTATCCTATTTACACTTTAGTACATTTTGACACTAGAATAACTGTTTCTGACTCATATTGATGCTACAAAGGCAGTTTTCAAAGGGATTCGTTGCTGTGATTATTGCTATACATAGTGTATTCTATCTACAATGAGATATGACATGGTTAAAATTCTTTAGTTTATTCAAAACATAATTGGGGAAATGGTACAATAGTTATTTTGCCACAGTAAATTAATGTGCAGCACAGGTAGCAGACTTGCAGTACACTTATCTACAGGGTTATAATCTTTATATATGTTGTATAAGTGTCTATCTTTTGAATATTTATTTTAATGTTGATGCCCAAAGTCAAAGTCATCGTGATTTCTTATAGACTAACATGCCTTGTCTGCACAGGGAACATACACTTTGATTGACAGTTATTGTTTTGAGTGAACCGCATCCTTACCAGTCAGTAGCAACAAAGAATGGAAGGTGTTGAACACTTACGCAAATTAGTTTAACTTAATTTTATTAAAATAACATAAAATAAACAACATTCTCAGGTTTACAATAAAAAAGAAATGTACCTCCTGAAAGAGACATGGCAGACAAAATGCAAATTAGATTTCAAATAATTGTTTAAATATTAAAGACAATTGCCCAATATCCAGCTCATGATGGTTTACCCAAAGAGAAGGCTGATTAAAATGTGTGGGTAACTACTGATCAGAACACTCTGCAAAGCCATGAACCAATCACATGGACCGTAGAAACATAGCCATTGCGTTTGTTAAAATGTTCAAATAAAAATCAATCAGTCATGCTTGACAAGTTATGTTTTCCAGAATTAAGGAAAAAAATGATAAAAGCATGAAGATGAAGACATTGATAATAATTTCAAATCTCTATCTGATTTAAGACTATGTACAATCAAATACCCCTGCAAACCCAATAGATGGATCACAATGTTTTTGATAAGAATCATCCTAGAAGGTGGTTGTCCAGGGTGTCTTGGTCTAGGCTTCATCTCCTCTTCAGGCAGGTCAGCTTAGAGAATATCTTCTTCATAAGAAAGTAGGGCAGTCAGTCCTGTCAGACAGAAAGGTGTGCTTCACAGCTCAGAGATAGAGAGCCTCTTATTTCACTCTCTCTCAGGCATTTCCTTCACTGTCTCTGCCTCTCTGTCCCCAGGTTGGTGTGCTTTCTTTCACATATTTACATGTTACACTAACTGCATTGCCACTTTGTCCATTGCACCCATTTTAGCAATGGAGAAAATTACAGTAGGCCTCTGATTAACCCTATKATTTGCATGAATTTCATTCACCATCAATCATCTCCAACCCAATGGGTAGTCAATATTTTTCTCTTCTCTCCATACCAAAACAGTCACTGGAAAAACTCAGTCAGTGACTGAAATCCCATATTGATCCCATCCACCGTTACTGTCAGAGGATTCCTTTTACCCCCAGTCACTCCTCTTTTTCTACGCCATACAATGCCTTGCAAAAGTATTCATCCCCTTTGCATTTTCCTATTTTGTTGCATTATAACCTGTAATTTAAATAGATTTGTATTTCATATAATGGAAATACACAAAATAGTCCAAATTGGTGAAGTGAAAAGAAAAAAATAACTTGTTAAAAAAACTAACAAAAAACAAATAAACTGGTGCAAACAATTACCTTCAGAAGTCACATAATTTGTTAAATAAAGTCCATCTGTGTGCCTCTCTAAGTGTCACATGATCTGTCACATGATCTCAGTATACATACACCTGTTCTGAAATGCCCCAGAATCTGCAACACCATTAAGCAAGGGGCACCACCAAGCAAGCGGCACCATGAAGACCAAGGAGCTCTCCAAACAGGTCAGGGACAAAGTTGTGGAGAAGTACAGATCAGGGTTGGGTTATAAAAAAATATCTGAAACTTTGAACATCCCACAGAGCACCATTTAATCCATTATTAAAAAATGGAAAGAATATGGCACCACAACAAACCTTCCAAGAGAGGGCCGCCCACCAAAACTCACAGACCAGACAAGGAGGGCATTAATCAGAGAGGCAACAAAGAGACCAAAGATAACCCTGAAGGAGCTGCAAAGCTCCACAGCGGAGATTGGAGTAACTGTCCATAGGACCACTTTAAGCCGTACACTCCACAGAGGTGGGCTTTTCGGAAGAGTGGCCAGAAAAAAGCCATTGCTTAAAGAAAAAAAATAAGCAAACACGTTTGGTGTTCGCCAAAAGGCACTCCKCAAACATATGGAAGAAAGTAATCTGGTCACAAGACTAAAATGTAGCTTTTTGGCCATCAAGGAAAACGCTATGTCTGGCGCAAACCTAATACCTCTCATCACCCTGAGAACACCATCCTCACAGTGAAGCATGGTGATGGCAGCATCATGCTGTGGGGATGTTTTCATCAGCAGGGACTGGGAAACTGGTCAGAATTGAAGGAATGATGGATGGCTCTAAATACAGGGAAATTCTTGAGGGAAACCTGTTTCAGTCTTCCAGAGATTTGAGACTGGGACAGAAGTTCACCTTCCAGCAAGGACAATGACCCTAAGCATTACTGCTAAAGCCAACACCTGAGTTGGTATAAGGGGAACATTTTTAATGTCTTGAAGATGGTCAAGCCCAGACCTCATTCCAAATTTGAGAATCTGTGGTATGACTTGAAGATTGCTGTTTCAATCACCCATCCCAAGAAGGCAGTTCTTTCCCTTGAAGAACTGTGGCAAAAATCCAGTGGCTAGACGTGCCAAGCTTATAAGACAGTACCCAAAGACTTGCAGCTGTAATTACTGAAAAGGTGGCTCTACAACGTATTGACTTTGGGGGGGGTGAATAGTTAGGCACGCTTCAAGCGTTTCATTTCTTTTGTTCTTATTTCTGTGTTTGGTTTCACAACAAAAAGTATTTGCATCTTCAAAGTGGTAGACATGTTGGTGTAAATCAAATGATACCAACCCCCCAAAAAATCTATTTAATTTCCAGGTTGTAAGGGCAACAAAATAGGAAGAATGCCAAGGGGGTGAATCTTTCATAAAGCCACTGTAGAATTTAGTTGTGTGTGTGTGTTGTGTTTGTGTGTTGTGTGTGTGTGTGGTGTGTGTGTGTGTGTGTGTGTGTGTGCTGTGTGTGTGTGTGTGTGGTATTGCTCATGCACACGTGTATGTTTTTGGAACAGGGAGCAGGTAGGAGGGACAGGTTGGGTATTGTAGTTCTAGAAACAGGCAGTCTGCTAGTAGGAGTGAAGGCTTAATGTCCTCAGTGTGGAGGCTCTGTGCATGGAGGGTTTCTGAGCACTGCGTTGATCTTAGGCAGGATCTGGAGCAGCTCAATTGACACCAGGAATCTGGAGAAGAGAGAGGAGAGAAAGAAGAGAGAGAAAGAGGTAGAATTGGATGAGTACCGGGAACACTCCCATCAAATTTGGAGGCCTTTCATAATCCAGTTGCATTAGAACTCCAGAGACCTTCAACCACTTCAGCCAAGTAAAGGTCAGATAATGTACAGAAGAAAACTCATGTAGCTAGTACCTGGGACAGTGGCCTTCGTCCTTGATTTCTGCTGATGCAGTCGGCCACCAGCCTCTTCATGGCCTTAGGACAGCTCTATTAAAGTTATGAGGGTCTGGAGACAGGTACCCCGGCCCACCATGAAGATGATCTATAGAGGAGAAAAAGGTTAGAGGTTCAGGGTAAGGAATAGAGTTGGAGACAGGTACCCCCGGCCCACCATGAAGATATCTGCAATGGAGACAGAGATAGGGATTACAGTGTTATTGTTGTCACCAACCATTCACTAATAATACCTGTGAGACAGTCCTGTATACAGAACTTGTTACTATGGACCCTAAGGGTAGAGAGGTAGAGCTGCCGCTTTCAAGGTGCGGACTCTAACCCGGAAGCTTACAAGAAATCATGTTATGCCCTGTGACGAACCATCAAACAGCAAAGCGTCATGCAGGGCTAAAATTGAATCATACTACACCGGCTCCGACGCTCGTCAGATGTGGCAGGGCTTGCAAACTATTACAGACTACAAAGGGAAGCACAGCCGCGAGCTGCCCAGTGACACGAGCCTACCAGACGAGCTAAATCACTTCTATGCTCGCTTCGAGGCAAGCAACACTGAGGCAWGCATGAGAGCATCAGCTGTTCCGGACGACTGTGTGATCGCGCTCTCCGAAGCCGACGTGAGTAAGACCTTTAAACAGGTCAACATACACAAGGCTGTGGGGCCAGACGGATTACCAGGACGTGTGCTCTGAACATGTGCTGACCAACTGGCAGGTGTCTTCACTGACATTTTCAACATGTCCCTGATTGAGTCTGTAATACCAACATGTTTCAAGCAGACCACCATAGTCCCTGTGCCCAAGAACACAAAGGCAACCTGCCTAAATGACTACAGACCCATAGCACTCACGTCCGTAGCCGTGAAGTGCTTTGAAAGGTTGGTAATGGCTCATATCAACACCATTATCCCAGAAACCCTAGACCCACTCCAATTTGCATACCGCCCAAACAGATCCACAGATGATGCAATCTCTATTGCACTCCACACTGCCCTTTCCCACCTGGACAAAAGGAACACTTATGTGAGAATGCTATTCATTAACTACAGCTCAGCGTTCAACACCATAGTACTCTCAAAGCTCATCATTAAGCTAAGGATCCTGGGCCTAAACACCTCTCTCTGCAACTGGATCCTGGACTTCCTGATGGGCCGCCCCTAGGTGGTGAGGGTAGGTAGCAACACATCTGCCACGCTGATCCTCAACAGTGGAGCTCCCAGGGGTGTGTGCTCAGTCCCCTCCTGTACTACCTGTTCACCCACGACTGCATGGCCAGGCACGACTCCAACACCATCATTAAGTTTGCAGACGACACAACAGTGGTAGGCCTGATCACCGACAACAACGAGACAGCCTATAGGGAGGAGGTCAGAGACCTGYCCGGGTGGTGCCAGAATAACAACCTATCCCTCAACGTAACCAAGACTAAGGAGATGATTGTGGACTACAGGAAAAGGAGGACCGAGCACGCCCCCATTCTCATCGACAGGGCTGTAGTGGAGCAGGTTGAGAGCTTCAAGTTCCTTGGTGTCCACATCAACAACAAACTAGAATGGTCCAAGCACACCAAGACAGTCGTGAAGAGGGCACGACAAAGCCTATTCCCCCTCAGGAAACTAAAAAGATTTGGCATGGGTCCTGAGATACTCAAAAGGTTCTACAGCTGCAACATTGAGAGCATCCTGACTGGTTGCATCACTGCCTGGTACGGCAATTGCTCGGCCTCTGACCGCAAGGCAATACAGAGGGTAGTGCGTATGGCCCAGTACATCACTGGGGCTAAGCTGCCTGCCATCCAGGACCTCTACACCAGGCGSTGTCAGAGGAAGGCCCTAAAAATTGTCAAAGACCCCAGTCATAGACTGTTCTCTCTACTACCGCATGGCAAGCGGTACCGGAGTGCCAAGTCTAGGACAAAAAGACTTCTCAACAGTTTTTACCCCCAAGGCATAAGACTGCTGAACAGGTAATCAAATGGCTACCCGGACTATTTGCATTGTGTGTGTCCCCCAACCCCTCTTTTACGCTGCTGCTACTCTCTGTTTATCATATATGCATAGTCACTTTAACTATACATTCATGTACATACTATCTCAATTGGGCCGACCAACCAGTGCTCCCGCACATTGGCTAACCGGGCTATCTGCATTGTGTCCCGCCACCCCCTCTTTTACGCTACTGCTACTCTCTGTTCATCTTATATGCATAGCCACTTTAACCATATCTACATGTACATACTACCTCAATCAGCCTGACTAACCGGAGTCTGTATGTAGCCTCGCTACTTTTATAGCCTCGCTAATGTATATAGCCTGTCTTTTTACTGTTGTTTTATTTCTTTACTTACCTATTGTTCACCTAATACCTTTTTTGCACTATTGGTTAGAGCCTGTAAGTAAGCATTTCACTGTAAGGTCTACACCTGTTGTATTCGGCGCACGTGACAAATAAACTTTGATTTGATTTGAGAGAGACAGAGAGAGAGAGAGATACTAGATAGAAATAAGTACATTTATGCCAGTGGCTGAAACTGGGTCACACAATCTTAGTTATTGTAACGGCAGCCTTCCTCCTCTTCGTCTGAAGAGGAGGTGTAGCGGGGATCAGACCAAGACGCAGCGTAGTTCGTGCTCAACATATTTAATTAAGACGATAAACGTGAACACTTACACAATACAAAAATAACAAACGTGGCAAACCGAAACAGTCCTCTCTGGTGAAACGAACACAAAGACAGGAAACAACCACCCACAAACCCCAACACAAAACAAGCCACCTAAATATGATTCCCAATCAGAGACAACACAAAACACCTGCCTCTGATTGAGAACCATATTAGGCCAAACATAGAAACAGACAAACTAGACACACAACATAGAATGCCCACCCAGCTCACGTCCTGACCAACACTAAAACAAGTAAAACACACAAGAACTATGGTCAGAACGTGACAGTTATATTTGATTTGTTAAAATCAAACAAGGCAGGACAGGTCAAGGGCCTATATCTGTCCCTACATTTAGCACAACTGAAATAGAGACTACCATGGTTTTAGAGATGGCTGTGTGGCAGGCTGGGTTTACCTGGTCTCTGTTGGCTATCTGTGAGTATGGCAGCTCTCCCGTCATCAGCTCATGGAGGACAACACCGTAGGAGTACACGTCAGACTGGAAACTATAGGGCATGTTGTCCTGCATACGGATAACCTCAGGAGCCTGAGAACAGAGGATAGAATAACAGACAAACTTGTTTAAATTGATTTCATTTTTAATTCCAGGAACCATAATGAGTACATCTCAAAGGTGTGGCTTCTAAGTTTCATTTTCAAAAGAGACAAGTCAAACGATTGCTGGAGTGCACAGCCACCAAAACGAACACATTTTCCCAGATTAAGAAACTGCTCCCCTTAACCCAGGGGTGGGCAATTCCAGTCCTCGGGGGCCTGATTGGTGTCACAGTTTTGCCCCAGCCCCAGCTAACACAACTGACTCCAATAATCACCTAATCATGATCTTCAGTTTAGAATGCAATTTGATTAATCAGCTGTGTTTGCTAGGGATGGAGAAAAAGTGTGACATCAATCAGGCCCTCGAGGKCTGGAGTTGCCCACCCCTGCCTGAACCCCATCTCTCAGGCCCAATCTCAACAGCAACGAAAGTAAGGTATTTTTTCTTCTAGTGTGACATTGACATTTTCCTCTTACTGACCATCCACAGTATGGACCCTGAGGGTTGCTCCACCTGGTGAGAACCACTCCACCTGGCCTTGACCGTGGCCAGACCAAAGTCTCCTATCTTCACCGTCAGGCCCTCATGTAGGAAGATATCTGTACCACTGTCAAGGAAGCAGAGCTGTGGCAGACTGCTGAATCTGTGAAAAATACTACGACTCTGAACTCATACATCATTTGTCTAATTTCAAGCCAACACTATTTTCTATTCAGTTGTCACAACAAAGTGACAGAGCTTAAAACAGTGAAGAAAAGGATACTGTTTGACTTCATGTCCCGGTGGATGATGTTTTTGGCGTGCAAATAGCTGAAAGAAAAATATAGTGAAAATGGMAATTTACGACATTTCAGTTGCATGTTAATAATACAATAATAAACATAATATCCTTCTAAAGCTATCACCTTTTTATAGCGTCAATCTAAAGCTAACACCCTTGTAAACCTAGTATTCCTATAGAGCTATAAGTAGCACCAATCTACACCTAAGCTTGTCCCTGCTGTATAGACTCACTCCATGCCCTGAGCTGTCTGCCTGGCGATGTCTATAAGCTGGAACATCTGGAAGTTGGTCTCCTGGACGTGYAGGTGTTTGTAGAGGCTGCTGCCCTCACACCACTGGGTCACGATGGCCAGGTTGTCCTTCGTCATGTAGCCCATAAACAACAGGATGTTGACGTGCCGCGTTTTCCTGCGGCCAAAAAGAAGGAGAGAGAGACATACAGATAGCGAGAGAGCAAGAGTGAGAGAGCGATACAGGAAGAGGAAATCACCAAAACAAAGATGAGATAATGCTGCATGAAGATAATCTACCAACAATAAACACATAAGGTCAATCTATTGCTCTCTCTAAAGTGATGAATACAATAAGAATATCACTATAGGGCAACAGAAAGCCTAGTGGTTAGAGCGTTGGGCTCTAACCAGGGGTTGCTAGTCAAACAAGGTGAAAAACCTTGAGCAAGACACTTAACTCTATAGGGGTCGCTGTTAATAATGGCAGACCCCAGTCATGACCCCACTCTCTGAAAGTGTCTCAGTGGGATTTGGGATATGCAAAAAACACATTTCCAATTAATACACACTTGTACATGTGTGCAATAGGAAAAATATAAGCACCCACCAAATTATTATTATTATAGTTCTCCTCACTACTCTCACCCTCTCTTACCTAAGGACAGCCACCTCGTTTCTGAAGGCCTGGAACTGCTCTGGCGTGGGGTCAATCACCTTTAGGATCTTCACCGCTACGTCACCTACAACAGACAAACAACGTGGTACAGAAACTGTCTAAGCTGCTGTGTGACCATGTAGACTAGGCTCAGTACAAGTGTTCAAGTCAACTCATACGCGGGATTGGAAGATCCAGAACTCCTCACAAACTTTGTAGACCTTCGTAACAGCATAACCAAGCATTACAAGCATTGTGTTTATCCAACAGGTGCAATCCAAAAGCATGCTCACCGTGCCATTTCCCTTTGTATACCGTTCCGAAGGAGCCTGAGCCGATACAGGAGTGTAGCACCACTTCACTGGCCTCAATCTCCCAGTAGTAACTGGAGTCCCGCTTGTCCCTCGGACGCTGCAGTGGGATAGTCAATATAAGGCCACATTCTCCATATAAAGTAGATCTTACATACAATTCACTTATGCAGTTATTCCTACACTCTTACAAAAAAAGGTGCTATCTAGAACCTAAAAGGGTTCTTCGGCTGGCCCATAAGAGAACCCTTTGAAGAACCCTTTTTGGTTCCAGATACAACCATTCTGGGTTCCATGTAGAACCCTTTCCACAGAGGGTTCTACATGGAACCCAGAATGGTTCTACCTGGAACCAAAAAGGGTTCTACCTGGAACCAAAAAAGTGTTATTCTATTGGGACAGCTGAATAACCCTTTTGGAACCCTTTTTTTTTTATGTAGGAATTAAAAGTACTATTGAGATGCTATTCATTCACAGTCAGTGTACAAACTACAGGGGCTGTCTAACTTACTATTTTGTGTTTCTCCTGAGTGTTGAATGAAGGAGCCCTTTCTCGTCTGTCTGGAGCTGGGGTGTTAGACTGGGACCAGCCTGTGGGACTCTGGCTGGGGGAACTCCCGCCTAGGAAGGGAAGATGGACCAATGGTATTTAGGATGGCAGGTTATGACAGAAGGTGTTGTTGTGGGATGTTGTGCATGTTTCCATTAGCTTAGCAGAAACTGTGCCACTCATGTGAGGTAACCACCTTTTAAAATCTTACCTGAGTCATGATTACGCATTGCTTCATGATTACGCATTGCTTCCTAGGAAAACACAAAACAAAATATTCTTTCAGATTTTTACACATATCAAATGAACACAAGTTATTCAACAGTTTCATCATTCAGTTAGATACATAAACTATAAAAGCATGTGGATACTAGTCTGTTGAAAGGCATGCCATGTTATTTATCACACAACACTCTGACACTCTGCCTCCTAACCTTGTCTGGGCTCTCTGACGTCGCCTCAACAAAAGAGTTGGAGAAGCGAATAATATCTACTCTCCTCTTCAGCCAGAAACACCTGCACCATGAGCTAGGGGAGGTATTCAGATCATCTAGCTACTCCCCATCAGGGCACAACACAGTGGGACAGGAAGGAAAGGGAGACGAGGAGAGATAGTGCTACCCAGGTGTTACATTTTGTGGGCATATTAGATACAGCATTCAAGTTATAATTTTTCCAAATACACGGGTATGGAAATTAATGAATCAGAAAGGAATACAGTAAAGTGCAGGATATAAAAAGTGAAATGAAACAAAGAGAATAGAACACAATCAAGGAAATCATGCAAAGTAAATTGTAATCATGCTAGATTAATTACTTAGTAGAAAGAATAAGGGGGAGGGAGGGAGGGATTACAGAAGTTACGCAGAGAAGATGGTTGAGATTCCTGGCGTGTAAGAAGGGCCAGATCGGGCAGGGAGGTTATTTTAAGATGGGCTGCCTGGACCTCCAGGAGTCCCCTGGGGACCCGCCTGGTGTGTTGTTACCTCGATCATGCTGCTGTCGACGGGCATGGTGGTGCTGACCATGTGGACGTTGGGCGTGGAGGTGGAGCGCTGCCTCTGGGACAGAGCGCCCACCGTGGATGGGTAGGGGGCCGTGTAGTTGAAGGCATGAGGGGTGGAGCAGCGGTGCAGAGAGCTGAGGGGTGAATACAGGGGCAACATCAGGCTTAGGAAAAGTAGGGACACTGAACACAACACAACACATTAAGTGCATCAGTAAGATAGAATAGTGTCATGGTTTTGTCATGAAAATTGTTTGGATAATCAAGGATCAAATATTATTACCATGATTGAATAATTACTATTTTTGTTTATCTTAGTCTGAGATACCATTGAGTGGCTCTTCTAATGCAAAAAATTATAATAATTCACACACAAGATAATTCTACAACTTCTTACAATCAATCTCACAGGGGTGTAGTGGATGGCAGCTTGTCAGTTTCATTTCTGCCATTATGTGAAATTTTTCTCAGGCACACCCTAGAACACCCTCACTATGTGACATGGTTAGAAGGCAGTTTCTGTTTCAGGCAGTGACAGTTTGACACTACATCTCAAAATCTATCCTCTACTTTCTTGATAGTTGAACAAACACAGTCCTGCACACATTGAGATTCTACTAAATTCAATAACAGGAAAATGTTCTAGGTATTAGGATTTCCATTCTACAAATACTACCCCATTCACTAGGGGAAGTATTTCAACCTCAGTGTTTGCCAAGTATTTGCTATGATGTTACGCTACAAAGCTCACCAGTCAAAGTTAGCACAAATCCTACCAAAACAATTCACATGGTACAGATGTGGGATCTTAATTTGAACAGCAGCAAAAGAATCCTACAGCAACAGGATTTTAAATGTCACACTTTTATGTAACATTTAAACTGTGATTAGACTATTAGCTGTCCAAAATTGGGCTACATGAAAAGTGCAATTCTGCTAATATAACCGTTTGTTAGTGCAGTAGATTTACATATATTTCTGTGAATTTATGTAAATCTCGACGCTCATCTGCATTTCCTGCAGCGCAAGAAAATTCTCAGCAACAACAGAGTAATCAAATTAAGATCCAATATCAGAGTAGTACAAATTTCACAATAACTTGAAGGGAAAGGATATGGTTTTTAATTTCTTGCATGTGTCATGCTTTTCTAGGAGCCTATGCAACTCATGATTGCTAGTTAGCCTTTTCAGAATGGTGGTAGGTGACAATACTCCTTGCACTCTCATTAAAGTTCTTGTTGATTCAGTGATGCTTAGTGTGATGCTGGTCTTGGTTCACTGCTGACTGGAAAGTATATTGTACTGTACTGTCAGTTGCTGGTGAAAGTGGCACTCCATGCGAGTGACATACCATAACAGCACTCATAATGTATTAGACCACACTTCTAACCCTGTAAAGCACTCTATGAGAACAAATCCCCCTTTTGGCCAAACTTTGTTTTGAAGAGCATTTGAGATTYTTCTGCACCGAACAACTTGATACTGTGTGCGAGATAATTTGGCAACGATCTGAGTGCTTTTAAACTGTTATAAATGCTTCTGAAACAACAGCCTCTTTTCACACCTCTGGTTACATCATAAAGCTGGAGACAAAAAACAGGCATTGATTCGGTTTGAGGCCTGGGTTAAGGTGCTTTACAACTTACAGCTGCATCAGCTGAGGGCCAGTCAAACATGGCAACCAAAGAACCCTTAACATTTGGCCACCATTACCTCTGAGAGCCAAGGACTTAGTAAACCTTACTGTACTGTAGTTAAATCAATTACAACCACACGCAACCCTTAGCCGTCATTAAATGGTAAGTCAAGAGGAAGACTTTGGCTGTACTTCTGTAGTTATTTGATTGCTGATGTTCTGTTGCTGCCTGGAGATAGCCTTGCTCACAGTACCAGGGTGAAAGAGGTCCATGGGACCAGTATCACTCATGGGTCGGAAGTGATAGGTCAGAGTTCAAGAGCAGGAGGGGTGGCTTTACCTGCTGGGGAGTCGGGACAGCGATTCTCTCATTCGCCGAGAAGTAAGAGGAGGAAGAGATGGACCCCCACTTTCACCTGGTGTCGGGAACAACCTAGAGAGAGAGGGAGAGAGAGTTTCAAGCTTTATTAGTCATATGTACAGGATACACATGGTATACACTGTCCAACGAAATGCTTAATTGTAGGATCCTTCTCAACAATCCAACATAAATAAGAAACAAAAAATCTACAAATGTATCTCTTCATGGCCAGTGATAGCGATCTACAAATGTATCTCTTCATGGCCAGTGATAGCGATCTACAAATGGTATCTCTTTCATGGCTAGCTGATAGCGATCTAACAGATGTATATCTTCCAGGTAGGTGGTAGCCTATCTTTTGACAAAATGTATCTCTTCAATGGCCCCATGTGATACGACCACATCCTACCAAAATGTAAATCTTACTGGCCCAGTGTATGCGATCTACAAAATGGTATCTCTTCATGGCCCAGTGGAGTTAGCGATTCTTATCCCAAACTGGTATTCTCTTCTATGGCCCAGTGATAAGCCCGATCCACAAAAATGGTAATATCCCTTCATTGGCTAAGTTGGTAAGGCCAAAAAAAGGCCAACCTAACATGTGTGGCACATATCTTGTGTTACTATTACCTTCGTTTTCTAAAGTAGTGAGCAACACAAAGCGTGAGTAAAGAATCTCGCCTATACTAAAGCCCGGAGGGTGTATCTTTAAAAGATACATTCGCGTCTCCTCTATACTGAGCTGACCCGAGGGCTGCGAGAATCCTTCAACAAAGGCCAACATACAAATGGTGATCAGATAATCCGTTGTATTGGTGGTGAAATCGAGCGCCCTCAGTGGTCTCAGAACCATCTTCCCGAGAACACGTTTGCGTTATGTAAACCGTTTTCTCTCATATTTTCGGAGTGGGGTCTTGAGTGTGCTGCTTGATTCCAAGTCGTAGTCGTACCCCAAAAAATGCGTAATTCCTCCTCCATGGGTCCAAGTGAGACGACGCCCGAAGTCGTACTACAGCCGACACCCGCATAATATGTCCGTGATGTCAAAATCCCTTGTAGAGCCAATTTATCCTGGGGCCAGTGCTCTTAAGGTGATGATAAGTCTATTCTAGCAAAGACCCAGTGGTGCTCACTCGATACTTCCCATTTAGGTTGCCAAGATTTGGAATTACCAGGCCTCTCAATTCTTTATCAGAGGAAGTGTACCTGCTCTCTGATCGGCTAGCGGGCTGCAGGAGTCAGTTGTAACGTGCCTAACCTAATTATTGTCTTTGCAGATGTGTGTACGTAACGTCGTCTTCCAGCGTTCCGAGTTATAGGAACTCCTCCTAGTAGGAAGGTTGCCCATACATTGCCTCAGTGAGCCCGGTGCAAGCGTCTCAACAAGTTTACAATGGTGATCTCGGTCTTTCTTAATTCCGGCTCAAGTGTGGATAGTTGCCTCATGTTCTAGACCTTACAGCTGAGGAAATCTCTTCGTGTGATCAAATTGGGTTCCCCTCCCAGTGTATGTATTCAGCGCACCAACTCTAAACGCCAATCAAATATGCTCTTTTCCTTCCATGTAACTTTAGTGTATGCCGCCACTGCTTCAACTTGCACTATTGTTTATCCAGTGTTTCGTTGAATGGGCCCTAAGTGGAATTAAGGCTTCTTCCATAAACTAGCGTAACTGTGCTCATAGTGGTCTCCATTGCTAGACGCTCAAAATGGGATGACTATTTACAGTGTCTATAGTGTGTTGATCCTTCTCTTACGTTGTGCCCATTCCGTTCCGTAACCTAGTTCAGTTAAACAAAGGTTTGTAAGATCCTCATTTTCGCTGGTGCTCAGCTGAATAAGCCAATTCTACCCAATATATAATGTGTTCTTCTGTCTGATGGCCAGTGGATAGAAGTCCAAATTCCATACAAACTGTGTATCTCCTTCGTCATGAGCCAAGGTGGAATACGGACCTAATTGCCGTAGCGCATAATCCATTGTAATATCTTCATAAGGCCGCAAAGTATACAGTTGGAATAGTATACACCCGCCGATGCTGCCGTGACACGGGTACGTCCATACTTGTTGCCAATAGTATTACTTACATGTGAAGCCCCGTTGTTGAGCGACATTCTACCCGAATGTATTCCTCCATTGTCCGACATGGCCGCGTAAGTGATAGGCCGATCCTTACCAAATTGTTAATGGCTTCTAATGGATCCCGCGAATTGGTTAAATAGCCAAAATGTGGACCACTCATGCTACCAAATACTCGAATTGATCTATCGTTGCTACGCAGGATTGCTCCCATCCAAACCAGTGTGCTCTCCTCCAGCTTGTAGGCTCGATTCTACTCAGATGCATCAATGGTACATCGATCACATTCATGGCCCAGTGAGAAGATCTACTAGAAGCGTTTAGATAATCCTCTTCTCGGATTTTGTCCGAAAAGGCTAGTTCTTGTATCAAGCCGATCTGATCTGGATAGCGCGGTATATCGGTGCTACAATTGATAGGACCCGAAGGGGTGTGTCTGTTTGACCTTAACCTCTTTGGTTTAGCCCTGTTCATCACACCTTCTGGTATCCACAATTAAGCAGATAGCCACTCTTAGTAGGCAAAATGATAAGAGATATCGTAACTTGTGATAAAACATTTGTTGGCTCGCAGTGGACTAGCCATACAGTCTCTAATCCACCAGAAACAGTTGACTTCCTGCTTCCATGGCACCATTGGAGTGACCAGGCCACTACGGCTTGCTATGAAACTCAAAATGTTACACTAATCTATGCTAGACGCGCCTAGGTCAAGCATATTAAGCCGAGTTCTTTAACTACCATAAGTGTATCTCGCACATTGTGGTCCATGCCTCCTAGATCAAAGACCACTCTTACATAGATTGTTGGGCTGTTTTCTTCACAGCATCGGCCGATGTGAATATCGCTGCCATTCTTTGACTAATACGGTCACTCCTAATCCAGGAACCATCTCGCCTAGTGATATAGGATACTACGCAAATACTGGATCATCTCATGGTCGCAGGATGAATATGGCACTCTACATAACTGTAGTACTCGTGCCTCACATAGTGCACTGGACTATCCAGAATTGACTAATTGTCCCATCTCCTTCCAATGAGCCTATGAGCTATTACTTACTACACCCTGTCTCCTGTCCCATGGCTACGTGATAGCTCACTCTACACCTCGTAACTGTCACAATGGCCAACGTAGTCGGATCACAAATGACTCCTCTTCATGCCAGTGATGTAGCCATCCTACAAATGTGAATCCTCTTCCTGGCCCAGTTGATAAAAAGGGTCGCGCCACTTTCCTAAAAACAGAGGAAAATAGAACGTTTTGTAATTTTTTGACTCTACTCTCATCTTCGTGGGGCAGTGTACGCCATCTGCGAATGTAACTCGTTATTCCGTAGATCATGGCGCCAGTTCCGTATAGTATACCAACAAATAGGCTCCATCAGCTACCTCACGGTACTATGGCGAGTGATAGCGGATCTACAAGTATACGATCGTTCATAGTGCGAGATCTAACGACCAATGCATATAAGGGTCAGCGTACTGCCACCTACTATGGCCCATGTGACTAGCTCCTCTCAATACCCTGAAGGAAAACTGAGCTATTACTTACAGTCCGCATACATAAGTAGCAACTCTCATAGTGCACTCCATATAGCTATTGGGTGTCAGTAGAGTAGTCCATCTCAAGGCACATTGATACTCTTACAGTCTTCATCGGACTGCTCAGCCAGCTTGCTCTACCCAGTCGTGTAGAAACATATATGCTCTTCAATGGCCCAGTGACTAAGCCATCTACAATGTATCTCTTCATGGCCAGTGATAGCCATCTACAAATGTATCTCTTCATGGCCGTGATAGCCATCTCAAATGTATCTCTTCATTGGCCAGTGATAGCGATCTACAATGTCTTCTTCATGGCAGTGATACCATCTACAAATGTTCTCTTCATGGCCAGTGATAGCCATCTACAAATGTATCTCTTCATGGCCAGTGAATAGCCATCTACAAATGTATCTCTTCATGGCCAGTGATAGCCATCTACAAATGTATTCTTTCATGGCCAGTGATAGCCATCTCAAATGTATCTCTTCATGGCAGTGATAGCGATCTACAATGTATCTCTTCATGGCCAGTGATAGCGATCTACAAATGTATCTCTTCATGGCCAGTGATAGCCACTACAAATGTAATTCTCTTCATGGCCAGTGATAGCACTAAATACTCAGACAAATGTATCTCTTCATGGCCAGTGATAGCCATCTAAAATGTTATCTCTTCATGGCCAGTATAGCCATCTAAATGTATCTCTTCATGGGCAGTGATAGCATCTACAAATGTATCTCTTCATGGCCAGTGATAGCCATCTACAAATGTTATCTCTTCATGGCCATGATAGCCATCTACAAATGTATCCTCATGGCAGTGATAGCATCTACAAATGTATCTCTTCATGGCCAGTGATAGCCATCTACAAATGTATCTCTTCATGGCCAGTGATAGCCATCTACAAATGTATCTCTTCATGCCAGTGATAGCCATCTACAAATGTATCTCTTCATGGCCAGTGATAGCATCTACAAATGTATTCTTCATGGCCAGTGATAGCCATCTAAAATGTATCTCTTCATGGCCAGTGATAGCGATCTACAAATGTATCTCTTCATGGCAGTGATACGATCTACAAATGATCTCTTCATGGCCAGTGATAGCCATCTACAAATGTATCTCTTCATGGCAGTGATAGCGATCTACAAATGTATCTTTCATGGCCAGTGATAGCCATCTACCAAATGTATCTCTTCATGGCCAGTGATAGCCATCTACAAATGTATCTCTCATGGCCAGTGATAGCATCTACAAATGTATCTCTTCATGGCCAGTGATAGCCATCTACAAATGTATCTCTTCATGGCCAGTGATAGCGATCTACAAATGGATTCTTTCATGGCCAGTGATAGCGATCTCAAATGTATCTCTTCATGGCCAGTGATAGCCATCTACAAATGTATCTCTTCATGGCCGTGATAGCCATCTAGAAATGTATCTTCTTCATGGCCAGTGATTAGCCATCTAGAAATGTATCTCTTTCATGGCCAGTGATAGCCATCTAAAGATATCTCTTCATGGCCAGTGATAGCCATCTACAAATGTATCTCTTCATGGCCAGTGATAGCCATCTACAAATGTATCTCTTCATGGCCAGTGATACGCATCTACAAATGTATCTCTTCATGGCCAGTGATAGCCATCTACAAATGTATCTCTTCATGGCCAGTGATAGCCATCTAGAATGTATCTCAGCCATCTAAAATGTATCTCTTCATGGCCAGTGATACCATCTAGAAATGTATTCTTTCATGGCCAGTGATAACCATCTAGAAATGTATCTCTTCATGGCCAGTGATAGCCATCTACAAATGTATCTCTTCATGGCCAGTGATAGCCATCTACAAATGTATCTTTCATGGCCAGTGATGCGCATCTACAAATGTATCTTCATGGCCAGTGATAGCCATCTACAAATGTATCTCTTCATGGCCAGTGATAGCCATCTACAAATGTATCTCTTCATGGCAGTGATAGCCATCTAAAATGTATCTCTTCATGCCAGTGATATGCCATCTACCAAATGTATCTCTTCATGCCAGTGATAGCATCTCACAATGTATCCTCTTCATGGCTTCTAACCCCCCCCCCTTAAAGAGTTAGATGCACTATGTAAAGTGGTTGTTTCACTGATTCATAAGTGAATGCACCAATTGTAAGTCGTCTGAATAGCGTCTGCTAAATGACTAAATGTAATGAATGGCCATGATACCATCTGCAAATGTATTTCCATGGCCAGTGATAGCGATCTACAAATGTATCTCTTCAGGCCAGTGATACCCATCTACAAAAGTATTTCTTCATGGCCAGTGTAGCGATCTACAAATGTATCTCTTCATGCCAGTGATAGCCATCTACAATGTATCTCTTCATGCCAGTGATAAGCCATCTACAAATGTATCTCTTCATGGCCAGTGATAGCATCTACAAATGTATCTCTTCATGGCCAGTGATAGCCATCTACAAATGTATTCTTCATGGCCAGTGATAGCCATCTACAATGTATCTCTTCATGGCAGTGATAGCCATCTACAAATGTATCTCTTCATGGCCAGTGATAGCCATCTACAAATGTATCTCTTCATGGCCAGTGATAGCCATCTACAATGTATCTCTTCATGGCCAGTGATAGCCATCTACAAATGTATCTCTTCATGGCCAGTGATAGCCATCTACAAATGTATCTCTTCATGCCAGTGATAGCCATCTACAAATGTATCTCTTCATGGCCAGTGATAGCCATCTACAAATGTATCTCTTCATGGCCAGTGATAGCGATCTACAAATGTATATCTTCATGGCCAGTGATAGCGATCTACAAATGTATATCTTCATGGCCAGTGATAGCCATCTACAAATGTATCTCTTCATGGCCAGTGATAGCGATCTACAAATGTATCTCTTCATGGCCAGTGTAGGCCATTCTAGAATGGATCTCTCATGGCCAGTGATAGCCATCAAATGTATCTCTTCATGGCCAGTGATAGCCATCTACAAATGTATCTCTTCATGGCAGTGATAGCGATCTATCAAATGTATCTCTTCATGGCCAGTGATAGCCATCTACAAATGTATCTCTTCATGGCCAGTGATAGCCATCTACAAATGGTATCTCTTCATGGCCAGTGATAGCCATCTACAAATGTATCTCTCATGGCCAGTGATAGCCATCTACAATGTATCTCTTCATGGCAGTGATAGCCATCTACAAATGTATCTCTTCATGGCCAGTGATAAGCCATCTACAAATGTATCTTCTTCATGGCCAGTGATAGCCATCTACAAATGTATCTCTTCATGGCCAGTGATAGCCATCTACAAATGTATCTCTTCTGGCCAGTGATAGCCATCTACAAATGTATCTCTTCATGGCCAGTGATAGCCATCTACAAATGTATCTTCTCATGGCCAGTGATAGCGATCTACAAATGTATCTCTTCATGGCCAGTGATAGCGATCTACAAATGTATCTCTTCATGGCCAGTGATAGCCATCTACAAATGTATCTCTTCATGGCCAGTGATAGCGATCTACAAATGTATCTCTTCATGGCCAGTGATAGCATCTACAAATGTATCTCTTCATGGCCAGTGATAGCGATCTACAAATGTATCTCTTCATGCCAGTGATACATCTACAAATGTATTCTCTTCATGGCAGTGATAGCGATCTACAAATGTATCTCTTCATGGCCAGTGATAGCCATCTACAAATGTATCTCTTCATGGCCAGTGATAGCCATCTACAAATGCTTATTTAAAAAAAAGCCTGCATGCAAAACAATGCTCTATGTAAATATCTATCTTCAATGCAGACTGAGAGCACCACAATCATGTATCTTACTTAGCTCTTTTGTTAGTATGTTCCTTATAGTGTTTATTCACCCATTGCTGTATACTTGTACTGTTAATATTTATATTGTTTTGTAAGTGTTCTTGCTATTCAATACAAACAGTTAGGTGTTAGCAGCCATTTTGATTTGTGCTGCACAGGAGAGGAGACTTACAGGAGCTGTCTGATGTTGCTCCAATCCACACACATCGTGGGCACTTTGGTGCTGCAATGCTCATGGAATTTGTAGCCACATGTTTGGCAACGGAAACCGTTCAAAAGGAACTTCTGGCATATATCGCAGAAGGCCAACTTCAGAAATGTTTTCCGAACCTGAAAGTTAAAGAGGAAAATTAAGTATTTCATTATTTTCCAGCCGATGCTAACGGCCTGGGTAAACAGTGTAAAATCCTTTATGGCAGGGGTGTCAAACATATGGCCATTCAATCCAGCCCGCGGATTTTTGTTTTTTCAATGTTGTTTTTTTGGGGGGGGGAACGATATTAAATCGACATTGAAATGACTAAAACCAAATCGAAACTGTGTAGAAATGTATAGTCCGTACATTTACAGTTGAAGTCGGAAGTTTACATTCACTTAGGTTGGAGTCATTAAAACTCGTTTTTCAACCACTCCACAAATTTCTTGTTAACAAACTATAGTTTTGGCAAGTCGGTTAGGACATCGACTTTGTGCATGACACAAGTAATTTTTCCAACAATTGTTTACAGACAGATTATTTCACTTATAATTCACTGTATCACAATTCCAGTAAGTCAGAAGTTTACATACACTAAGTTGACTGTGCCTTTAAAATTACATACACTAAGTTGACTGTGCCTTGAAAATTATGTTATGGCTTTAGAGGCTTCTGATAGGCTAACTTACATCATCTGAGTCAATTGGAGGTGTACCTGTGGATGTATTTCAAGGCCTACCTTCAAACTCAGTGCCTCTTTGCTTGACCACATGGGAAAATCATAAGAAATCAGCCAAGACCTCAGAAAAAAAATTGTAGACCTCCACAAGTCTGGTTCATCCTTGGAAGCAATTTCCAAACGCCTGAAAGTACCACGTTCATCTGTACAAACAATAATAC
This sequence comes from Salvelinus sp. IW2-2015, assembly GCF_002910315.2. NCBI lineage: Eukaryota > Metazoa > Chordata > Actinopteri > Salmoniformes > Salmonidae > Salvelinus > Salvelinus sp. IW2-2015. The sequence goes on along the minus strand of NC_036857.1, from coordinate 9,802,622 downwards.
GCAAGTATAAACACCATGGGACCACGCAGCCGRCATACCGCTCAGGAAGGAGGCACCTTCTGTCTCCTAGAGATGAACGTACTTTGGTGCGAAAAGTGCAAATCAATCCCAGAACAACAGCAAAGGACCTTGTGAAGATGCTGGAGGAAAAAGGTACAAAAGTATCTATATCCACAGTAAAACAAGTCCTATATCGACATAACCTGAAAGGCCGCTCAGCAAGGAAGAAGCCACTGCTCCAAAACCGCCATAAAAAAAGCCAGACTACGGTTTGCAACTGCACATGGGGACGAAGATCGTACTTTTTGGAGAAATGTCCTCTGGTCTGATGAAACAAAAATAGAACTGTTTGGCCATAATGACCATGGTTATGTTTGGAGGAAAAGGGGGAGCCTTGCAAGCCGAAGTACACCATCCCAACCGTGAAGCATGGGTGTGACAGCATCGTGTTGTGGGGTGCTTTGCTGCAGGAGGGACTGGTGCTCTTCACAAAACAGATGGCATCATCAGGATGGAAAATGATGTGGCTCTATTGAAGCAACATCTCAAGACATCAGCCAGGAAGTTAAATCTTGGTCACAAATGGGTCTTCCAAATGGACAATGACCCCAAGCATACTTCCAAAGTTGTGGCAAAATGCCTTAAGGACAACAAAGTCAAGGTATTCGAGTGGCCATCACAAAGCCCTGACCTCAATCCTATAGAAAATTTGTGGGCAGAACCGAAAAAGCGTGTGCGAGCAAGGAGGCCTACAAACCTGACTGTTACACCAGCTCTGTCAGGAGGAATGGGCCAAAATTCACCCAACTTATTGTGGMAAGCTTGTGGAAGGCTACCCCGAAACATTTGACCCAAGTTAAACAATTTAAAGGCAATGCTACCGCATACTAATTGAGTGTATGTAAACTTCTGACCCACTGGGAATGTGATGAAAGAAATAAAAGCTGAAATAAATCATTCTCTCAACTGTTATTCTAACATTTCACATTCTTAAAATAAAGTGGTTATCCTAACTGACCTAAAACAGGGAATTTTTACTTGGATTAAATGTCAGGAATTGTGAAAAACTGAGTTTAAATGTATTTGGSTAAGGTGTATGTACATTTCCGACTTCAACTGTATAGTCTTTTCACTCTGTCCAGCTTGCTAACCGTTATCGAAACGAAAGCTAGACAGTCAGGGAGCATCAAAAATACAAAAGCGATGGATAGAGGACTATTTTGTGCAAATATTTACAACAAGGAAATATAATACATTTTAAGAGTGGCCCTCCGGACCTCGGTTAAGACCGAATGCAGCCCGCGGGGTAAAATGAATTTGAAACCCCTGCTTTATGGGTTACTTACAAAGTTGTGCGTCGTCAAGGGGACATGATCTAAGACTTTCACCAGCAGTTCTTCCCCAATTAGTGAGGTAGAGTCGGTATTCCAATCCATACGTGACTTTTTACTGTTAGAAAAGGGACATGACACATTAAGTAAGGTAACAAATACTAGAGAGCACAGACTGACACAACCAACCTTTACAAGACAAGGTCATTCAACATATCTTAGCCTGAAAGGTTGTATAGCTGCAGAATTATTTTGGAGCAAAAAATAAAACACTTTCTTACAGCATCATATGGACCTACCTCAAGGTAGAAGTTGCCCCTAACCACAGATCTAGGATCAGCTTGCCCCACCCCCAATCCTAGCTTTTAACCTTAGGCGGGTGAAATAATACCTCACCCTATATCAGTGGTTAGGGATCATTTCACCTACACTGCGGAGATCCAGTGACACCCCTCTGATCCCCCAGTGCCCAGAGCCCAGAGCATACCTCCTCTGTCCTGGGTGCAGTCTGAAGACAGCACAGCACTCCGGTTGCAGGCCCCGCACCTTCAGCGCTTTGATCAGGCAGCTGTGCAGGGTCATACCTGGCCTCACATTCACCTGAGGGACCACAACTAAAACACTCAACAACAACAACAACACTTACTGGGACCAGTGAAAACACAAACATGTGCATAATATATTATCTTTTGGGATAATGGGATGATTTGGAATAATGGTATGCCCTTTGGTCTGTGTATGATGATGACAATCAATTTAGGTAGCAATTTTCCACTAACAGACTGCCACACTGCACTTAGGTGACTCAGTTAATTAAGCCCCCACTCAAACAACATTAGCGCAGCAGTGTATTGTTGTTTCCATAATCCCACTCACTCACCGTCCCCTAAACTACTGTATTTCATTGCTTCCATTTGTTTAGTGTCCTTGGGTGTTTTGAAAGGCTCTTCAAATGAAATGTATGATTAGTAATGTACTATTATTATTATTGTTCTAATGGACTCACCACTGTGCGCTGCTGGTTGGGGAGGTAGACGCGGATGGTGCTGCTGGTCTTGGAGTCGGGGATCTTACTGTCGTCGGAGGAGCGGCGCTGGGAGGGGAAGCCCTGCACCATGGTTGGGGAAAGGCAAGGGCCCTCGAACACAGAGTCCTTCATCCCAAAGCCGTTGCTCAGGGTCTTCCATGCTCCCTGGAGGTGCTCCATCAGCAAACACTGGTGCTCTCAGCGCTCTGGGGACATAGTGGGAGTCAAAGTGTTGGGTTGAAATTCATCATATAGCAATGTTTACGCAGTGTCTGTCTTCATTCCCTCACAACTCCCAATACATTTCATATTCTGAAAACTAGCTGAGAAAACTAGAAAGGAGTCTACCTGGTAGTAGTAGTGGTAGTGTCTAGTAGGATTTGACAGTCCTCCAAAACATTCTGTGATTTTATTTGACCATGGGAAAAAGAGTACTGTCAATACAGCAATGGTCCTATTAGGGCTGTGGCGGTCATGCCATTTTGTCAGCCAGTGACTGTCTAGCAAATAACTGCCGGTCTCACGGTAATTGACCATTAATTAACATAAACACATTTGGCATCTCCTGCCTTCCACGCATGGCCTACAAGACACTGATGCAGACCTTTGGAACATTTTAAAAAGTCTAATAAATCAATTTAATATAGCCTACACCATCACAATAAATCCATGACTTATTTTAGACAGGTCTAAAMAAATATGATACGAAGAAAATGTAGTCTATTTCAGATGTCCTTAGGCCCTGATATGGCTATGCCATATGGCTGTGGGCTACACTAGTTCATTTAGCAGACAATTCCGTGGCATTATTTTATAGTATTTTATAGTATTAAGAATACAACTGAACAAAGCTGAATAAAATAGAAAGGATATTTTCTACAAAGGGAGCGCGCACATGAGGCTATTCTGTTTAACAAAGAAACTGGTGCTCCTATATGCCTAATTTAGAGTTATTTATGCAACTTTAACGGTTATTCAAAAATTGGGCAATATGTTTGGATTTTTTATACATTCTAAAGCTGCATGATGCGACTCTCATGATGATTTCACAAAAGTTGCATGAAAGGCATGAACTCTGCTTTGTTTTTTGTGCAGGCTGTACACTCTTCATCTGTCTCTCATTCACAATTTCACAAGCACTTGATAATGCCTTGAATATCCCGGCCCTTTGCGTCCAGTGCTCGTTGTGCCCTGGTTTGAATATAATAATTATAATTCCCTTCTCCCGGCTGTGTGCTCCAAAGCACCACTCACTCACATGGCTCTCGCAGATATCTAAATTCTTATTAGCCAATGCCCGTCAAGTGATCAGGTCCTTCTCACAGGCATCTCAGCTCCTAAGAAGGCTACAAGTGAAGACAGACACATCGGGGACGCAACTGCGCGCGTCCTTTTTATCGAATTCTGAAGCGCATATTGAAGATAGAATCACTGTCCACATTTACTTTTTCGTCAGCCAACAAGACGAGTAGGCCTAACAAACAGCAAAAGCACTAGCCTATGTCCATCTACTATCCCCCATAGTACAAAAGTTTACCTATTCTATTGGTCAACTTGTCCTTCTGTGCGAGAAATAAATATTCCAAACATAGTCTGGGACAGCTGTGGGATGCGATAGATCCCAAAATAATGCAACCACTCTCATCAAAAAAAGTTTAAAAGCAACAAGGCTGATGCAACAGATCAGAACGTTTAGCTTAAAATGTTGATAACCTATTAGGCTATTTCTTCACATCATAAGCGCAGCAATGAGCACACGGCAGTAGGCTTTAAGCCGCAAATGTTACAAAATGCAATGAACTAGTGTGAAAACACCATTCTCAAACGTGACCGCAAATGTGATTATGCATGTAATGCTTTATTATAAAGGGAAATTATCTTCCTCAAACTTGAAACTCAAGCATTGCCTATGTATTGTACGCCAGTTAGGCTCTACATCGGTTGTAAAGTGGATTCATGTGCTTAATTTTAAGACGTTATTGTGCCACTTTAGTTGTGATACAAACCTTACCAAAACATATAGGTCTATGGGCTAGTCTACATGAGGTGTGCGACTATGATTTGAAAAATTCACAAAAAAGCCATGTGCTGTTTCTGCCCGTACTGCATACAAGCTGGGCATCATTCACAAGTGATAATATACACTACATGACCAAAAGTATGTGGACACCTGCTCGTCGAACATCTCATTTCAAAATCATGGGCATTAATATGGAGTTGGTCCCCCCTTTGCTGCTATAACAGCCTCCACTCCTCTGGGAAGGCCCTTCCACGAGATGTTGGAACATTGCTGCAGGGACCTGCTTCCATTCAGTCACACGAGCATTAGTGAGGTTGGGCACTGATGTTGGGCGATTAGGCCTGGCTCGCAGCCGGCATTCCAATTTATTCCAAAGATTTTTGATGGGGTTGAGGTCAGGGCTCTGTGCYGGCCAGTCAAGTTCTTCCACACCAATCTCGACAAACCATTTCTGTATGGACCTCGCTTTGAGCACTGGGGCATTGTCATGCTGAAAAAGGTAAAGGGCCTTCCCAAAACTGTTGCCACAAAGTTGGAAGCACAGAATCGTTGAGAATGTAATTGTAAGCTGTAGCATTACGATTTCCCTTCACTGGAACTAAGGGGCCTAGCCCGAACCATGAAAAACTGCCCCAGACCATTACTCCTTCTCCGCCAAACTTTACAGTTGGCACTATGCATTCCGGCAGGTAGCGTTCTCCTGGCATTCGCCAAACCCAGATTTGTCTCTTGGACTGCCAGATGGTGAAATGTGATTCATCACTCCAGAGAACACGWTTCCACTGCTCCTGAGTCCAATGGRGGCGAGCTTTACACCACTCCAGCCAACTCTTGGCATTGCGCATGGCTATCTTAGACTTGTGCGCTGCTCGGCCATGGAAACTCATTTTATGAAGCTCCTGACGAAAAGTTATTGTGCTGACGTTGCTTCCATAGGCAGTTTGGTACTCAGTTTGGTACTAGTGAGTGTTGCAACCGAGAACAGACGATTTTTACGTGTTACGCGCTTCAGCACTTGGCGGTCCTATTCTGTGAGCTTATGTAGCCTACCACTTTGCGGCCGAGCCGTTGTTGCTCCTAGACGTTTCCACTTCACAATAACAGCAATTACAGTTGACCGGGGCAGCTCAAGCAGGGCAGAAATTTGACGAACTGACTTGTTGGAAAGGTGGCATCCTATGACAGTGCCATGTTGAAAGTCACTGAGCTCTTCAGTGAGGCCATTCTACTTGTCTACGGAGATTGCATGGCTGTGTGCTCGATTTTATACACCTGTCAGTAACGGTGTGGCTGAAATAGCCAAATCCACTAGCTTGAAGGGGTGTTGACATACTTTTGTATATACAGTTGAAGTCGGAGGTTTACATATACCTTAGCCAAATACATTTAAACTCAGTTTTTCACAATTCCTGACATTTAATTTTAGTAAAAATTCCCTGTCTTAGGTCAGTTAAGATCACCTCTTTATTTTAAGAATGTGAAATGTCAGAATAATAGTTGAGAGAATGATTTATTTCAGCTTTTATTTCTTTCATCACATTCCCAGTGGGTCAAAAGTTTACATACACTCAATTAGTATTTGGCAGCATTGRCTTTAAATTGTTTAACTTGGGTCAAATGTTTCGGGGTAGCCTTCCACAAGCTTCCCACAATAAGTTGGATGAATTTTGGCCCATTCCTCCAGACAGAGCTGGTGTAACAGTCAGGTTTGTAGGCCTCCTTGCTCTCACACGCTTTTTCAGTTCTGCCCACAAATTTTCTATAAGATTGATGTCAGGGCTTTGTGATGACCACTCGAATACCTTGACTTTGTTGTCCTTAAGCCATTTTGCCACAACTTTGGAAGTATGCTTGGGGTCATTGTCCATTTGGAAGACCCATTTAGCCAGCAGCATACCACCCTGCATACCACTGTTGGCTTGCTTCTGAAGCTAAGCAGGGTCGGTCCTGGTCAGTCCCTGGATGGGAGACCAGATGCTGCTGGAAGTGGTGTTGGAGGGCCAGTAGGAGGCACTCTTTCCTCTGGTCTAAAAAATATCCCAATGCCCCAGGGCAGTGATTGGGGACACTGCCCTGTGTAGGGTGCCGTCTTTCGGATGGGACGTTAAACGGGTGTCCTGACTCTCTGAGGTCATTAAAGATCCCATGGCACTTATCGTAGGGGTGTTAACCCTGGTGTCCTGGCTAAATTCCCAATCTGGCCCTCAAACCATCATGGTCACCTAATAATCCCCAGTTTATAATTGGCTCATTCATCCCCCTCCTCTCCCCTGTAACTATTCCCCAGGTCGTTGCTGCAAATGAGAATGTGTTCTCAGTCAACTTACCTGGTAAAATAACGGTAAAATAAAAATAATTTAAAAAAAATTGCGACCAAGCTTTAACTTCCTGACTGATGTCTTGAGATGTTGCTTCAATATATCCACATAATTGTTCTCCCTCATGATGCCATCTATTTTGTGAAGTGCACCAGTCCCTCCTGCAGCAAAGCACCCCCACAACATGATGCTCCCACCCCCGTGCTTCACGGTTGGGATGGTGTTCTTCGGCTTGCAAGCCTCCCCCTTTTCCCTCTGAACATAACGATGGTCATTATGGCCAAACAGTTCTATTTTTGTTACATCAGACCAGAGGACATTTCTCCAAAAAGTACGATCTTTGTCCCCATGTGCAGTTGCAAACCATAGTCTGGCCTTTTTTATGGCGATTTTGGAGCAGTGGCTTCTTCCTTGCTGAGCGTGTCCTTTCAGGTTATGTCGATATAGGACTTGTTTTACTGTGGATATAGATACTTTGTACCTGTTTCCTCCAGCATCTTCACATGGTCCTTTGCTGTTGTTCTGGGATTGATTTGGATTTTTCGCACCAAAGTACATTAATCTCTAGGAGACAGAACGTGCCTCCTTCCTGAGCGGTATGACGGCTGCGTGGTCCCATGGTGTTTATACTTGCGTACTATTGTTTGTACAGATGAGCGTGGTACCTTCAGGCATTTGGAAATTGCTCCCAAGGATGAACCAGACTTGTGGAGGTCTACAATTTTGGGCTGATTTCTTGGCTGATTTCTTTTGATTTTCCCTTGATGTCAAGCAAAGAGGCAGTGAGTTTGAAGGTAGGCCTTGAAATACATCACAGGTACACCTCCAATTGACTCAATGATGTCAACTAGCCTATCAGAAGCTTCTAAAGCCATGACATCATTTTCGGGAAATTTTCCAAGCTGTTTAAAGGCACAGTCAACTTATTGTATGTAAACTTCTGACCCACTGGAATTGTGATAAGGTGAATTATAAGTTAAATAATCTGTCTGTAAACAATTGTTGGAAAAATTACTTGTGTCATGCACAAAGTCGATGTCCTAACCGACTTGCCAAAACTATAGTTTGTTAACAAGGAATTTGTGGAGTGGTTGAAAAACGAGTTTTAATGACTCCAACCTAAGTGTATGTAAACTTCCGACTTCAACTGTATAGTGCATCTGTGACCAACAGATGCATATTTGTATTCCCAGTCATGTGAAATCCATTGATTAGGGCCTAATGAATGTATTTCAATTCACTGATTTCCTTATATGAACTGTAKCTCAGTAAAATCGGTGAAACTGTTGCATGTTGCAGTTATATTTTTGTTCAGTGTAGTATCATTGATAATATATGATTTATAGTGTATGGTTACATTTAATTTGCTCTTTAAAGACCTAACCTTTGGAATGACTTCAATAGCAACAGGGAATCTATTAACAGATCTCTCAATAATCATTCTCACGACAGCACATTGGTAGTAGTCAGTGGACTACCACTGACTACTACCATATCAAACCTTGATGAGAGACCAAATGGATAAAAGTAGCTGTAGAATAGATCAAATCTCAGTCCAAATCATGCCCAGCCTATTGTTTTTTTTCTTCTTCTGATAGTGGATATAACGTTGAAGATCTGACGTTGTTTCAAAGGTACAAATCCAACATATGTTATACAAGATTTGCCTATGTTGAAAATTGGTTACCATGATGACATAATACTGTGGTTAAAATGTCACCCTCAAAACACTTTTTGCAAATGCAGTGTATTGTCCACATAGATTCTACGTCAAAATACCTTGACAAATGARGTTGAAACAAGTTGATTCAACCAGTTTGTGCCCAGTGGGTTATAACTACATATTCCATCTTTCAGAAYAAGTAGAGATGACAAATGCCAACGTGTTATAGAATGAGAATAGAATGTGTTATATCGAATGCATTTACATTTTACAAAATAAGTAAATATATTTGTGCAGGAGAATAGTGGTAGAAATGGCTCAACACAGTCCTCTAATTTACAAGTTTAGAGTCTATTTTCAACTTTTCCTCTAAACATAGATTGAAATAGCATAAACAATGCCACGCTGTCTAAAATATGACAGTAGCCTATCTAGGGCCCTTTTCCGTACGATCCAAACTCCTTCATCAACCGAAACTTTAGACAGATCTATCACCATTTTCATATCACATTAAAATACACATATTTGTTCTACTGACTCCAACAAGACTCACAGTGATCTGACTCGTGAGAAAGACGACAGCTGCAATCCAATTTTGTGCAGAATTAATGGCACTGCCAGAGCAAACTCACCAACACAAGCTAGAAAACTTCAGCTCCGCCATAACTTGAGCAAAATGTGGAGTCGATGACATCGTCATATTTGCAACGCATTCAGAAAGAAAAAAAGTAGCGGGTTATGATCAATCCAAAATGTTTAGCCCGGAAAGAAAGTAACAATGTATCAAAGTATCAAACCATGAAATAATAACCCACATGAAAGGAACCCCGATGTGTTACTCAACCAACCCCTAAAAAGATATTTAGCCTTCCTTTCATTACTTACCCTGGGTGAGAGAAAAAAATACAAGCCTACAAGTCCAACAGACACCTTCCCAAAGTCACATGTGAATGACACTCTACAACCGCCCGCTTCTATTTGCCTGATGCCAAATTAAAACTTTAAAAAAGTGGTTGTAGTTATGTTGTCCACATACCAATCAATATTTACGGCGATAAACAGAAGGTGAAAGAGTTTGAGTTCATGTCGTGCGCCTGCCTGACGCCAGTGACTGAAACAGGACCCCACAGTCATAACAAGAATTTCAGCCATACAACTTACTGCGCAAAAATTAGGACACAAATTTAAGTCAGCCCACCCACTCTGACACTATGATATTTACTTTTTATGTGAATAACTAGTGAAAAGTAAACAAAGTCCAAAAAGTGGAGGTGTAGCTTAATAGAAAACAACCACAATTATGTTATTAATGAACTTTGAATGTGTGATGGAGGTTGGGCACTGACAAACAGCACACAAATTAGACAAGATTTAGCCTAGCTATAGGCATTCAGGATGATTAAAATGTGTTGAGATTGCAATAGGCAGACTTTTCACCAAAATATAAGTCATTCTATCAAAACTTCAAAACAAAAAGGGCATTGCTCAATTGCAAACATCTGTGCAATATATGGTGAATCAGCATAAAATGCAGGCAATTATATTATTCAATAATTTTTGTAGACTATATGCTTATATTCAGTTGCAGAATGAGAAATCCATCAAAAGAATAGAAAGCACCCCATCATCTGGTAAAAAGAAGGCACTACCCATAGCCTAGTTCAGAGAGCATCTACAATTACGCTATCTTTTCAGGCCTGTCTATTAGATTTTTGACAAGAGATTTTAAAATCTTGGTTACTTGATATAGATAAAACCTGCTTGTTGACTTGAAATAGATAAAACCTGCATGGTGACTTGAAATATATAAAACCTGCAAATCATTTGAACTTAAATGTACTGCATCTATCTTATTTGAGACATGCTGTTCTCATCATGAAATATAGTCCTTTCTCATAGCAAAGAACAAGCTTAAAAGTGTTTGCTCTTAAATGGAGCAATAGGATCTTAGGGTCCTATCTTACCTTCAAACCTTCTACTCACCATGTGTTCAAGATCAGGTCCCCAGCCAATGGTCCCCTGAGGTAGATTACGACATCAAAGAGCCCAGAGTTCTATTGTGGAGAAAGATCAGAGCTTTGGTGATGTGGCTCTCCTCACCAGCACAGACCAGCAGCCTGCTCTCCTTAATGCTATGGGCACACATTGAATGTATGGGCAGATGACATCCTTATAAAAAAAGCTAAAATCATCCTAATTTTATAGTTGCATATCATATCCTCTCTCTCCTGTCAAATGCTCACKATTTTCTGATCATATATTTGATTTAATCTCCATTCCAGCAACTACCTAATTCATATCCTGACAGCAACAAATACCAGGAAATACCAACGCAAGCACTTTGTAAGCAGCCTAAGAGGAAGAGGGCAGGGCTTTATCACTGTACGATCTTAAGGTATCCCATTAGGATGCAGTCTAATCATCCATCCCAGTGCAACGTCAGCTACAGTGTTGGGAGGAAAACAGAAAACCATTATTTCAGGGGAAAGTGTCCAGTCACTGGTATTCACTAAACCAAAATGATGAAATTCAAGAGAATTTAGAGAATCTAGAGTTTTGAAAAACAATGTATTGAGGGTTTCAATATCCCACATCACCCTAATGAAATCAGCCTATCCCTTCCATGTTCATGACTGTGCAGGCCACCTTAAGATATGGATTATTGCATCTTTCCCACTTATTGATCTGACCATGCACTCAGAGCAGTGAGCTGAAATGCTTAGCCTCCATGATTCAGTGTAATGTCTGTCTCACTGAGCAGCACTGTGTTCAAATAGCCTATCTATGATGCAACCTCTGTGTGGAACGGGATGGGTCAGTTTGCATCCATTTATCCCATACAATAATATTCTTACACTTTATAGACCCTTTTACCTTATATCAAAATGATCCAAGGTCATTGGCTATGCTCAATACTGATTACCAAATAATTGTATTTGATTGATTACCTGCATGCCCACGAGAAGATTGGTGTCAGTCAACACTGATACATAATATGCATTTTAGCCTACATACAGCTCTTTTAATGTGATATTTGGAGGTGGAAAGCTATTAGAATATATCCATAGAGGAATGATAAGTTCTTAGGCTACATGATTGTATTAGGCTATAATTGTAGCAATTCTACGTGTAATATATGGCAAATTAAACATCAAAATATGACAATATGAGATCACCTTTGATTTGACAGCAGACAGCAGGAACTGGAAACTTGGGAGGCGGGACATAATTGCTGTCTTGTTAAGTGATTCGCCACTCCATGGAGGAAGTGTCCAAGTGCGCTCGTTTGCTATTGGTCCTGGAAAAAGACCATGCCCAAGTGCTGCGTTAGCTTTGACTGGATAGTGTGAATGATCACTAGAAACTCGTGTTCACACCGCATGTGGCGCAACGGAGAGAGGAGGCGTAAACAGCAGAGAATCTCGTAGCTAGGTAAGGTGAGTAATAAAAACATTTAATTAGAAAAGATCGTAGTATTTGTAATATGTTCGATCTTAGTTAAAGTATCAAACTTAGAGGCACCATAAAATAAATATCCGAAATCATGTGTTTTCATTGCGATAATGGCTCGCTGATGTTAGCTAACGGGTAGCATTAGCCTTTTCTAACGTTATTGGGTCGGTGGCCTAACTGCTACTTCGACTTTGTCGTTATGCGCGGGAAATTAGCCCTATTAAATTAGAATTTTTCCTCATTAAAATATGGCCGATTAATGCGTCTAGCAATATACTATTGAAACGAAGTATTTGTGAATGTGCTTGATAACTGCAATTTTTAGAACGTTGAATGGCTGCTGCGCGGCCTAGCAATGCCACATTCAAGAGGTGGTGTTTGCATTTTGCTACAGCTAGAAACTGCTGCAATCTCAACGTGACAAGGCCAGAAAGCCTCATGCACTGGTCATGTTTTTACCGAGGATAACTACAATTTTAATGGATCCGTATAGAAAGTACCTCGGTAGATCAAATTGTCAGGGAGAATAAGCCATATTTTGCAGTTAACCAGGTTTGTGTTTGCTAGGTAGCTAGCATTGCTAACGTTAATCAATTGGCCAGACGTGACATGTGTTTCATTAGCTACCGACGTTGGCTAGCTATCTACGCTAGCGTTGCAGGGTAACGTGTTAGGCCCTTTCATAGTTTATGCCCGCATGTCAGCTTGCTCAAGCAGACATGACCAAACCACCACGAAATGTAGCTTATTTCAGGTGGCATATGGATCATTATTTGACCTTTTAGAATAGTAGCCACGAGCTAACTTGATCCCATCCACTGGGCATAAACTGGTTGAATCAACGTTGTTTCCAAGTCATTTCAGCCTAAAAAAATTGTGATGACATTAAATCAACGTTAAACTACGTTTTTGTATTGTCATGCACAGGCGGGAATTGTATTTTACCACCCAACGTTTAACCTCCATCCAGTGACATGCATTTTTTTTGTTTAATTCACGTTAGTTGACAAAGTAAAAACAAAACTAGAAGTTGGAATGTCTGTAGGCAGGGCTGATAATCAAGCTAACAGCACATGGTTGATTGAGTTGGTCAGTCACTTGATTGGGTCGGAACAAGCCACGGATTGGCCCAACTTTTATTGGCCAATCGTACCTTTGACTCCACTGTTGAATGTATCATTTACCATACCCTTGGAATTCCTGCCGCTTTGTAAGTGACTTGCCAAAAGTGTGGTTTTAGTTAAGTATTTTCTGTTTTCTTTGCAGATATGGAGATGAGCAGCAGCAGTGAGTGCTTTCGATGTGGCCGTCCTGGGCATTGGATCAAGAACTGTCCTGAAGCTGGAAGTGGGGGGCGTGGCCGCGGCAGGGGCAGAGGAAGAGGAAAGGGTACTTTTCTTGGTTTTTGGGACACCTCACACATTCTACACCAAGCAGAGATGTATGAATGATTATCAGCAGCGGCCTTAAGTTTGCTGAGCACAAAGGCCTTCTCCTATGGGGGATAACCTCACTGTTGGTTCCTTTCAGGGTTTTCACATAGTCCTATCACTTCGTTACCACGGGGATATCAAAATGACAAAGCATGGTTGTCTTAGTCACAATCTGTTACGTGATTCTGTTGGTTTAGTTCACAATCGCATAGTTCACTTAGCTGACATGGCAGCAGAACGATACATGTTCCTCCTCGGAGTTAGGGTCGCCGGTATTTTCTTCACGGATGAGTATAAAGTAAACCTCGGTCACCTTTCTTCTTCTAGATCTGTTCTGCTATCGCTGTGGAGAGCAAGGTCACATTGCCAGGGACTGTGAACAGACCGAGGATGGTGAGAATACTTTTCTTTCCTTAATTGAATGCTAAGTACATGCCAATGGTTTTATGTCAACCCAACTCCCAGTTTTCTGAATGTTAAACTTGTCGTTCCAATGTGGACTTGTTCAGCTTTACAGTGAGCAATYGTTGCAGCCTTCTTGTGACTGTCACTATGTACTAGGTCCTACTGTTATTCAGGATCTGGGGACACATGGTATTTCAGAATGTTTATTACATGTTATAAACATTGTATAAAACAAATTCTTATTTGAATAATGGTATTTTGAAAGATATGTATTAATTATTGATAGCAATGCCGTTGTTAATTGCTTTGAAGTAGTTCTGACAAAATTCCATATTACATGTTAATTTAAAGAAAAAATCTTGTAACTTTTTTCTTTCTCCTCAGCCTGCTACAACTGCCACAGGAGTGGCCATATTTCCCGGGACTGCAAGGAGCCCAAAAAGGAGAGGGAGCAGTGCTGCTACAGCTGCGGCAAGGCTGGCCACGTGGCCCGTGACTGTGACCATGCCAACGAGCAGAAGTGCTATTCCTGCGGTGGCTTTGGTCACATCCAGAAACTTTGCGATAAAGTCAAATGTTACAGGTGAGTGGCCACTTAGTAAGAATATTTTTTGTAAAAATGTTTAATAAATACACATGGTAACGACTCATACTTGCATGTTTCCATGTACAGAGCAAACTTGACTAACAACCGCTGAAAGCACATACGCACAACGTGTTTCGACAAGTCTTCTCGAGGGTGACATGCAGCCTCTGGTACCCCCTTCTTTTGGGGACATAAATGGGTTTACTGTAGTCTTAAAAGCTTTCAAGTAGTTATGCAGTGTATCAAGATATATGTATGTTTGTGCTTTGTATATGGTCCTTCCGCTTTTTGTTTCCAGATTAGTTCCCGTCTCCGCCAAAACCATGTAAATGATAACTCTTACGCTTGGTCAACTGAAACCCTAATGTTTTCTCTCCTCTCTCTAGGTGTGGCGAGATTGGCCATGTTGCTGTGCAGTGCAGCAAAGCCAGTGAGGTGAACTGCTACAAATGCGGCAACACTGGCCACCTGGCGAAAGAGTGCACCATCGAAGCCACCGCATAATCAGTGCCCTTTGTTGCCCCTCCTATTTTTTTCTGATTGATGGTTGGTTGTATTATTTTTCTCTGAATCCTCTTCACTGGCCAAAGGTTGGCTGACAGAGGCTAGTCCCGGGCCAGTGAGCCTCTCAACATGTAATATGAAGAAAGGGGTGGGAAAAAAAATCTTTCTGCATTCAATACAAAAAATGTTTGTTTAGTTTGGTAGCGGTGTTATGTATAATGCTTTGTTAAAGAATCCCCCTTTCCAAGCCACTGGTGAACAGAGATGAATGAATGGGACTAAATATATGGGATAGAGAGGACCTCTGGGCTTGTGGAAAGCGAGTCTCAGTAAGAAGGGAGTAAAAAGAAACCTGAACTTCCATGTATGGTTATTTTTGGTTTGTTTTAGTGGGATAACATGAGTTGGCCAAGAGAGTATGACATGGGAAACAGTTCACAACATATGAGCTGTTTGCCTCTGGGCCCTACAAGCAGCTAAGTGCCGGGCGATAACAAACTGCATGTTATATCGATAAATGCCATTACATTTTGGAAGAATTTAAAGAATCTTCTGTTCTTTTATAAAAAGAAATCTGTTTACAATTTAAAGGAGTATCAGTAAATAGACCAAGGTAGACGTTTCCCCAAAAAATGATTTTGGAAACTTTTGCCTTGGAGGAACAATTAGCAACAAAAACAGTTGTCAGATCATCAGAATTAGCAGTTATTTCGGAATGGAGAATGTTTTCACAGAAATCAAATGTTATTTTTGTACAATATCACTTAGACTACTGTAAAAAAAAATCAATTTTGCTTGTACTCAGTTTTTAAGTCGGAAGGAAAACGCATCTGAAGTCGTAGAACATAGAAATGTAATTTTAAACTATCAATAAAGCGGGAGGAGCACGGGGAGGAAGATTCTTGTGGTTGCGTTTATTTCAATGCTTATTTCTTCTAGGTCTTGTATTGCTTTCTTGAATGTAGTTGTGTATATATTATGTTTTGGTCAGCAGTTCTGAGTTCTTTTATGTTGAACAACTTAAACAACCCTGCCCTAGAAATGTGTCATGTAACATTTTCTTTACAAATTGACAAACTCATTGATTGTGGGTGGCCATACATTGTCAGCAGTTATAGTACAGGACTAGGCAGGCTTTTCTTCCCAGAGAGAATATAGAACAGGTTGTGGCAAACTCCATAGGGAATCCTGTCATCTCTAACCCATAGCTCAGATTTCCATGTCAAATTACCCTTGGGTGGCACTTGCAGTGTAAATTTAGCCAAACTATATAAAGACCCACTTGTGCTTCAGCTCTCCGGTTGTCGATTTTGCAGTCGGTTTGGCCCTTATTTGGTCTCAGAAAATGGAAATAAATCAATTGAAAACATGGATTAAGTCAATTAATACACTTGTATTACTTTGGTGCAGTGCAGTGGACAAAATTCCTCAATCTATACTTCTAAAATGGCCAGTATCCTTGCTGCTGTTTTCCCCTGCATTTCTATTGCTCCACCTGATGTTCAAAATGGCAGCTGGGGCCGCAGTCTAGTTCTGCGCTGTTTACGATTTTCAACAGTGCGTAATATAATGCCACGTTAAAAACAACTCGGAAATCTCCGACCTCCGTGCGGTCTAGACAACTGTGACATCGCGGGGGGGAAACGAGCATCGACTGGAAATAATCGTTTCGAACGGTAATCCAACTCGGAATTTGGAAGGTCGGAAATGCGAGCATCTTACTAGAGCTCCGACCTGAACACCACTGACGTCATGATTTGACCTCTTTTTCCGTGTTCCCAGTTGTATTGAAAGCACTAAAAGGAAGTCCTCATGTCGTCATTTCGCCGTGCATAGAAAAAAATTAATGAGTAAAAAAATCGGAAGAAAACAAGCCCAGCCGAACAGCCAGCTCAGCCCAAGCCGGCTTTTTTATTTGGTGCTTCATTATTTTTCGGTCACCGGTGAAAGTAGGCGGAGATGAGGGGACTCCTGCCGTTTTACCGAGCTCTGAACGCCCTGTGTAACCGACAAGTCAGGCGAAGAGCTGGATTTGCCGGTTCTGAGTGCGGGTTTAGCGGAACCGTGTCTGTTAGCAAGGTACGATTCGAACTGCAAAGCTGTTGCTTCCAAATGAATTCTGCACTGTCAGCTGATACATTGTAGCCAATGTTTCCTTGTAATAGGAATACCAACGAATGTAGCATTGCACTGGTATTTTGGGGGATGGGCGCTTTGTGTCCTCAAATGTTAGTTTTTTCCCCATCAGTTTTCAAAATCCAAACAGGCACATTTTTRAGTCTCCGAATGTTATCGCTCAAGATGAGTGTGTAGGAAAAGAGATTGCAGTTCCATCACAATCCCATATCATTAGCTCCTTCTGTAATGTTGGCTACAATGAATTGAATACATCATGGGGGTTTTCTCTCTAAATAATAGGCCTCAGAGGTGCATATGTATCCAAATGGCATATTGGGCCTGTCAGTAAAGTGGCTTTGATAAGAGGAAAGTCCCAATAATCACAGGGCCTATGAATTTCTACCCTCACATCACATATTATGTTTATTTTCTCTTTATGTGAGCTGCCTCCACAATTCACATTTCCTTCCACATATACCTAGAGGCTAGACTGTTGTAGCCTGATCCACACCAATAGCAAAACAGATTGTAAACTTACGGGACTTCAGGATGGTCGTATGAGGCTAAGACTGTTGAGCAACACCCTGGAAATAGTTGTGTTGTAACATACAGAAACTAAATCATTACTAGTCTAGATTCATATTTAAAACAGAACCACACACATGGTCCTGCATCCTGTCTTGTGTGTCAACTCAGACCCATGCTTTGAGGATGGGTCTTATATTGTTGAGTGGAATATTTCTAATGATGCATGATGTCAACTTATGTCATCATGTAGCGATCTAGAATGTGGCATATGAATCATTCTCTCTTCCTATCCCAGCCACAGCCATGCTTTGGCCTGCTGTTTGACATCGATGGCGTGCTTGTCCGGGGAAAGATACCCATCCCTGCTGCAAAAAAGGCCTTCCAAAAACTGGTCAACTCTCAGGGACAATTTGTGGTACCAGTTGTTTTTGTCACCAACGCAGGGAATTGTATGCGGCAGATGAAAGCAGACCAGCTCTCGCACATCCTGGGAGTGCCTGTAAGTGTCTCACAGCTCTCTTCTGCCACACAATCTGTAATGATTAAGACATAATTTAATTCAAGGCCCTGTGTGGGCAGTTAGCCACTCATGCTGTACATGTTAATGTGGTGCATTGTCTTTTGACTTTAAACGAGTTCTCAGTAATATGATGGATAAATATTAGGACCAGCAGAGGTAGACAATGACATGCATTATACACAGCCTTTTGACATAAAATTCAACTGTATGTGTGTCTTGTTGCACAGAAAATCAAACCAATTAGGTCCTCTTGAAGATATTGCTTGCTGTAGGTCTGGCTCAGCCTATCAGACCGGTGTTTTTGTTACCAGATCACCATGGACCAGGTGATGATGTCACACAGTCCACTGAGGATGTTCAAGAAATACCATGACAAGTGTGTTCTGGTGTCAGGACAAGGGCCCGTCCTGGATATTGCCAAAAAGTATCCTTTTGAAATACAATATGTATTATTAGACAATATCAAAGCATCTACTTGACTTAGCTTGAWAAGAGAATATCAGGGCGGCAGGTAGCCTAGTGGTTAGAGCTTTGGACCAGTAACCGAAAGGTTGCTAGATCGAATCCCTGAGCTGACAAGGTAAAAATCTGTTGTTCTGCCCCTGAACAAGGCAGTTAACCCACTGTTCCTAGACCGTCATTGTAAATTAGAATTTGTTCTTAACTGACTTGCCTAGGTAAATAAAAATTACCTGGAAATTAATTAACAAGCTGATTATATCAGGTATATCAGACCYAAGTGCAGACTGTGTTGAAGTTACAATGTTTATTGCAAKAACAGGGGCAGGCAAACGACAGGTCAAGGCAGGCAGGGGTCGATAATCCAGAGTAGCGGTACAGGACGGCAGGCAGGGTCAGGGGCAGGCAGAGTGGTCAGGCAGGCGGGCTCAGAGTCAGGACAGGCAAGGGTCAAAACCAGGAGGACGAGGAAAAAGAGAGACTGGGGAAAAACAGGAGCTGAGAAACCGCTGGTTGACTTGAACAAACAAGACAAACTGGCACAGACAGACAGAAAACATAGGTATAAATACCCAGGGGATAAGTGGGGAAGATGGGCGACACCTGGAGGGGGGTGGAGATAAGCACAAGGACAGGTTAAACAGATCAGGGCGTGACAGATTATAATGACCATGCTATACATTGGTGGTGTAATCCTTAAAATTATAAGCTTGGGCTTCCAGAATGTGGTCAGTATCGACATGTTGAGAGAATCCTTTCCTCTGCTGGACATGGTAGACCACAACAGACGGCCCAAACTGCCGGTGAGAATCGAGCCGATGTATACATCAAGATCCATAGACAGGCTATATTTCAGAGGCTTTCCTAAGCACCTTCCATTTCTTATTTTCTTTTCAGTCCAGTCCTATTGCCAACCTTCCCACAGTAGAAGGTGAGGGCTTGTAAATGGATTCTCTCCTTCTCATTGATCTTGTTGTTGAACTGTCACCGTAATCGCAATTGTATATCATATCCATCATATTCCACTTCTTTTCTCTTCCCGGTCCAGCTGTTATTCTGTTTGGGGAGCCCATCCGATGGGAGACCAACCTCCAGCTGATAATTGATATCCTGCTGACCAATGGGAACCTGAGCGGAGCCCACCAGACCCAAAAGCTTCCCCACCTCCCCCTGCTGGCCTGCAACATGGATCTCATGTGGATGGCTGAGGCCCAGTCTCCACGGTAACCACAGTGAATCAGAGCTGTTATTGAAATGTGGTGAAAAGGAAGGCAGATATGAATAGGAAGAAAGACATTTGTTTTTTTCACCATAGAATCTATTAATGTCCTGGATGCAAAACGGGACTAAGCTCATTGAAGTCTGGCCTTTAAGAAAACGGTTCAATGAGCTTGATTAGTTTAATTGATCATGTTTTCATTACATGTTTGCTTCTTTATATGATCTCAACTCCAGCTTTGGTCATGGAACATTCCTGGTGTGCCTGGAGAACATCTACAAGAAGATAACGGGTAAAGAGGTGAAGTACAAAGCTCTGATGGGAAAGCCCAGTGAACTGACCTACCACTTTGCTGAGTACCTCATCAGAGGCCAGGCTGTGGAGAGAAACTGGAAACAGCCCATCACCTCCCTCTATGCTATTGGGTAAGACCCCTGTCATCTCACTGTTGACAGCAAAAATGGTGGCAATTTATTTTACGTGAGAAAAAAAAATGAAAATTATGGGTAATCGCATAATGATAACATATCATTATAATTACTTGTTTGTTGTTTGGGGATTCAAAGCACAGCTAGATTTCATCTTGAAGCTAGAGTAGTTGTTATAAGTGTGGGCTCTTAATTTGATCACTGTTGTGGCTGAGAATTTTCCCGCGCCGCAGGAAATGCAGATGAGCTTTGAGATTTACATACATTCACTGAAACCCGCACTACAGTTATATTAACAGTATAGCACTTTTCATATAGCCTAATTATAGCCTAACCACAGATCAAACATTACATTGGTGGAAAAATGTGAATGTTCAAATGTTGTTACAGGATTATATTGATGCGACAATACTGGTCAAATTAAGATTCTGCACCTGGATGTGCTGATGTCCATGATGTGGGATGTAATTTCTGTACTACCTGATTCCTCTCCTTGATTTCCTTTCCTTTTCCTCTCTACTCCTTCAGGGATAACCTGATGACTGACATCTATGGGGCCAACCTCTACAGTTGTTACCTGGAGGAGAGGAACAGGAGGAAGAACTCCAAAGCTGTCGCCAAGATGGCCACTGGCACGGGCTCTAGTGCAGCCCTTCCCCAGGACAACGACCACATAGAGAACACCTGGGAGAGCGAGCTGGCACCCCCCTCCGCCACCTCCTGCAAGTCCATCCTGGTGTGCACTGGGGTGTACAACCCCCACACGGAGGTGCCCACTTATGCCAACAAGTGCATCAAGGAGACTGTGTTTCACGGGCATCGCGACTTCCGCTTTGACCCGGCGTTGGTAGAGCCCGGGCACATCGTGCAGGACGTGGCTGACGCCGTGGAGCTCATCTTTGAGCAGGAGAAGTTTGTGCCTCAGTAATGTTTTCAGGTTGGTGTCATCATGGAGACCTCCTTAGTAGAGGTCTCAGGTTTGCCTGTGCCGGCCATAGAATTAGAATTGATTATATTCAAATTCTATGGTTCTGGGTTAAAAAGGAGGGGGTTCCTAAAAATTGATACAGAGCAGACCCAACCAACTGATCAATATCCAGTGTTGTGCAGATTTGTTTTGTATGATACGATGGACCAGATTCCCTTAGTCCTTAACTGGGAAATACCACTCACTGAGTTACGTTGGACAGTGTTTACAACTTGGCAGGGTATTGAAGGAACTTAATAGGTAAAGTACTGTAGTGAGATTGAACTCTTATTCATTCTGTTGTATTGTTCTATAGTGGGCTTAAAACGATTTAAGTTCTGCACAATTACCCGCTTTTAAGTAATGGCAATTGATTTTAATGCAAGCCTTATTTAATAGTATTATGAATAAGTATTTTCTTAGTTGTGATTATGTACAAAGATTATGACCATCTTTAAAATTGTGAATTTGATTTAATTGGTCTTATGTATCTTAATGACTATAATAAGTTCCAAATATTTTTATGAATTCATATGTTTTCAATTCCTTCTCAAACTGACCATATTACTGTCTACCATACGTTTTGTCTGTTACATCTATGCATGCATTTCATAAGATAGATTTAATGCATTATACTGTACTTGGCCCGGTTTCCCAAAAGCATATTAAGGSAATTTCATCGTTAGAACCATAGATGGTTCTAATATTAACCATAGATGGTTCTAATATTAATTTTGCCTTAAGATGCTTTTGGGAAACCGGGCCCTGTACTGTAAGAATACCTATTTGATATTTAGGGTGCAATGCCGTCCTTCAACTGTGCTGTCTACATTATTTCGAGCAATGTAAACCATGTAACCTGTATTTGCACAGAACAAAACGATTCATTCTCATTTAATGTTACCATATCTTGCCGAGCTACTAAACCTGCTCTTTGTTGTAAATGTACCATTTGTCGTATGCGTTAGAACTTTGACCACAGATGCAATGACTGTATCTAGCCACTTATATTTATATAAAATATAGGAATATAAGAGAAGCTATTTTATCATAGGTGTATTAACCATGTATTTCAGTTGATGCGTTACATATTTTATAAGATGTTGTCAATATTGCTTGTATGAATGAAAATAGCGTAGCCTTAAAAAAACGAAAGAAAAAAGCTGGCTACCTGTTCTTCAGTGCTGATGATACAGCATGGCTTTGTTTACATGAAAACAAACGACTCCATAGAAAATAAAACATGCTTATCTTCTTGCCATATATCCTAACGGTTTTCTTCTTACTGTCCTCATGCACACATCTTCAGTTTCAGAAATAAATATTCTCACTTATCTGGTGTTAACAATATTTGCAAATTGTACAACACCTAAATGTCTCCCGAATCTGTCTAAGGCACTGCATCTCAGTGCTTGAGGCGTCACTACAGACACCCTGGTTCGAATCCAGGCTGTATCACAACCGGCCGTGATTGGAAGTCCCATAGGGCGGCGCACAATTGGCCGGTGTAGGCCGTCATTGTATATAAGAATCTGTTCTTAACTGACTTGCCTAGTTAAATAAAGGTAAAATAAACAAAAAAGCTTCACCCTCATGTAGTGCTAGGTATCAACAGCCAATCCAGTAGGGCCTGGAAGCTATAGTGAGCTTCGATTGGTCAAAAATGGCACGATGTCACAGAGTATTTGCATAAAGTTCAGCTTTCCCTAACTTTGGTCACGCTCCCTCGCCCATGCTCGCATCGCCCGGTGAGAGAGGCAGAGTTCTCACATTCCTCAGACAGAGAGCCTCTGGAGTGTCCTCCTGTGTTTGGGCTTCAGCGACTTCAGAGAGTCAGCCTCAAACCATGCGTGTCTCTGATCCATGTCCAGAGTGAAGGTGGAGTTCTTCGCCAGCCTCAGGCCACACAGCAGGAGGCCGATGAGCCCACACAACATCACCCCCACCAGGGTATCATACACCTCCCTTGCACACTTCTGCTGGGCACAGGAGGAAAAGTAGGCATCACTGAGCACAGTGATTGCTGTGTGTGCCACACTACTTGGGCTGGCACAGGTGGGCACCCCACCAGACACGACAGCCCCGTTCCTCTTCAGCCAGGTACTTAGGTACTGGATTTCACAGTTACAGTGGAAAGGGTTCCCATACAGGGTGACCCTTCTCAGGCCTTGCAGCCTGTCGAAGTGCCCTGGAGGTACTGTGGACAGCTGGTTGTTCTGGAGGTGGAGCTCGTTGTGTCTGGAGAGAGAGGTGGGACTTCCCTGAGGCTCAGGGAGCTGCAGTTGATCTGTAGTCCTGCAGGGTGTAGGGCTGAACACTGGCAGGGCTGTGGGCTGGTCTGTGCACTGGATGTGGCCAGGAGGAGGAGGATGGCTAGCCCTGAACCAAAGAGAATCCTACAGGAAGAAAAACATACCATATCTGATGTATACATACACTATACAAACAAAACGGCCTCTGGAAGCAACGTCAGCACAAGAACTGTTCGTCGGGAGCTTAATGAAATAGGTTTTCATGGCCGAGCAGCTACACACAAGCCTAAGGTCACCATGCACAATGCCAAGTGTTGGCTGGAGTGGTGTAAAGCTCGCCACCAGTGGACTCTGGAGCAGTAGAAACACGTTCTCTGGAGTGATGAATCAAGCTTCACCATTTGGCAGTCTGACGTACAAAGTTGGGTTTTGCGAACCTTCCCGAATGCATAGTGCCAACTGTAAAGTTTGGTGGAGGAGAAATAATGGTCTGGGACTGTTTTCCATGGTTCGGGCTAGGCCCCTTAGTTCCAGTAAAAGGGAAATCTTAACGCTACAGCATACAATGACATTGTAGACGATTCTGTGCTTCCAACTTTGTGGCTACAGTTTGTGGAAGACCCTTTCCTGTTTCAGCATTACAATGCTTCTGTGCACAAAGCGAGGTCCATACAGAAATGGTTTGTCGAGATCGGTGTGGAAGAACTTGACTGGCCCGCACAGAGCCCTGACCTCAACCCCATCGAACATCTTTGGGATGAATTGGAACGCCGACTGCGAGCCAAGCCTAATCGCCCAGCATCAGTGCCCAACCTCACTAATGCTCTTGTGGCTGAATGGAAGAAAGTTCCTGGAGCAATGTTCCAACATCTAGTGGAAAGCCTTCCCAGAAGAGTGGGGGCTGTTATAGAGCAAAGGGGGGCAAAGGAGGGACCAACTCCATATTAATGCCCATGATTTTGGAATTAGATGTTCGATGAGCAGGTGTCCACATACTTTTGCTCATGTGGTACCCAAAATATCATTCATAATAGGCATACCTGTCAAATGAATATTATGTTTTGACAGCATAGAGGTGTATGTAACATTTATTGATCTATTTACATAATAGTGACGTGGGTCAATTTTGTATCTATCTCACATTGGGTGGGAAAACATGTCTGTCATTTCATATACAGTATCCTATGGGCTGAACAGGCTTATCATGATAAGCCATAGCCATAAATGTTAAAGTGAGGCCTTACCTTTAAGTGTGAAGTTATTGACAACAAGGTTAGAGTGAGGCCTACTGTGGTGGAAATTCAACACCAGGGACACCTGAAGTGGAGAGGTTACAACAACAAACTCTGCACACTGTACAGGTCTATCAGAAAACTCAGCTGGGGCGGTCCCAACAGTTGTCTTATGTACAGTGTCGTGTCTTTAGTATCATTGAAGGTGAATACTGTTATTTTATCAAATCAATTCTCTATAATTATTATTACGTGATTAAACTAATCATGTACATTTAATTAACTAGGAAGTCGGGGCACCACGGAAAATCTTCAGATTACAAAGTTATACTTTTCCGAATATAACTCATCAGATACATATATACAGTGGGGAGAACAAGTATTTGATACACTGCCGATTTTGCAGGTTTTCCTACTTACAAAGCATGTAGAGGTCTGTAATTTTTATCATAGGTACACTTCAACTGTGAGAGACGGAATCTAAAACAAAAATGCAGAAAATCACATTGTATGATTTTTAAGTAATTAATTTGCATTTTATTGCATGACATAAGTATTTGATACCTACAACCATAGAATTTCCGCTCTTCACGACCTGTTTTTCTTTAAGAACCTCCGTTCCTCCACTCATTACCTGTATAACTGCACCTGTTTGAACTCGTTACCTGTATAAAGACACCTGTCCACACACTAATCAAACAGACTCCAACCTCTCCACAATGGCCAAGACCAGAGAGCTGTTGTAACATCAGGGATCAAATTGTAGACCTGCACAAGGCTGGGATGGGCTACAGGACAATAGGCAAGCAGCTTGGTGAGAAGCAACAACTTTGGCGCAATTATTAGAAAATGGAAGAATTCAAGATGACGGTCAATCACCCTCGTCTGGGGCTCCATGCAAGATCTCACCTCGTGGGCATCAATGATCATGAGGAAGGTGAGATCAGCCCAGAACTACACGCAGACCTGGTCAATGACTGAGAGAGCTGGACCCACGTCTCAAAGAAAACCAATAGTAACACACTACGCCTCATGGATTAAATCCTGCAGTGCACGCAAAGTCCCTCTGCTCAAGCCAGGCATGTCCAGGACCGTCTGAAGTTTGCCAATGACCATCTGGATTATCCAGAGGAGGAATGGGAGAAGGTCATGTGGTCTGATGAGACAAAAATTGAGTTTTTTGGTCTAAACTCCACTCGCCGTGTTTGGAGGAAGAAGAAGGATGAGTACAACCAAGAACACATCCCAACCGTGAAGCATGGAGTGTGAAACATCATTCTTTGGGGAGATGCTTTCTGCAGGGACAGGACGACTGCACCTATTGGGGAGGATGGATGGGGCCATGTATGCGAGATCTTTGCCAACAACCTCCTTCCCGTAAGAGGCATTGAAGATGGTCATGGCTGGGGTCTTCAGCATGACAACGACCCGAAACACCAGCCAGGGCAACTAAGGAGTGGCTCCGTAAGAAGCATCTCAAGGTCCCGGAGGCCTTCTCCAGACCTAACCAATAGAAATCTTTGGAGGGAGCTGAAAGTCCGTATTGCCCAGCGACAGCCCCGAAACCTGAAGGATCTGGGAGAAGTGTCGTATGGAGGAGGAGTGGGCCAAAATCCCTGCTGCAGTGTGTACAAACCTGGTCAAGAACTACAGGAAACGTATGATCTCTGTAATTGCAAACAAAGGTTTCTGTACCAAATATTAAGTTCTGCTTTTCTGATGTATCAAATACTTATGTCATGCAATAAAATGCTAATTAATTACTTAAAAATATACAATGTGATTTTCTGGATTTTTGTTTTAGATTCCGTCTCTCACAGTTGAATGTACCTATGATAAAAATTACAGACCTCTATATTTGTTAAGTAGGAAAACCTGCAAAATCGGCAGTGTATCAAATACTTGTTCTCCCCACTGTATATTTAAAAATAATTTTCCCATTTTCGTGGTATCCAATCGCTAGTAATTACTATCTTGTCTCATCGCTACAACTCCCGTACGGGCTCGGGAGAGACGAAGGTCGAAAGCCATGCGTCCTCCGAAGCACGACCCAACCAAGCCGCACTGCTTCTTAACACAGCGCGCCTCCAACCCGGAAGCCAGCGCACCAATGTGTCGGAGGAAACACCGTGCACGCCGCCTCGGTTAGCGCGCACTGCGCCCGGCCCGCCACAGGAGTCGCTGGAGCGCGATGAGACAAGGATATGCCTGCCGGCCAAACCCTCCCTAACCCGGACGACGCTAGGCCAATTGTGCGTCGCCCCACGGACCTCCCGGTCGCGGCCGGCTGCGACAGAGCCTGGGCGTGAACCCAGAGACTCTGGTGGCGCAGCTAGCGCTGCGATGCAGTGCCCTAGACCACTGCGCCACCCGGGAGGSCCCCTCTTCAGATATTTTAATATCTGATCAATTAGTCTTCTATTAACGAATTATTCTTTACCTTACGTCAGTCTCATTTCAAACGTCGTAGAATTCTTGGTTATCTGCATGAACCCAGCCTAAACCATGAATCATCCATACACCAATTGGCTTAATCATTTATCTACTAACTAACTAAATAATCACAGAAATGCACAAACAAGCAGTAGGTATTGGTTACAAATAATGATAGGGAAGATCCCCTAGTGGGCTAAACAGATATGACGGCTTGGTATACAAAGAAAAGGGGGTGTGGACCGATAAAGGAGCGGGAAAGACAAAATGGATTTACTACACACAGTGCATAATTATATTCATTGAAATGCTAATCCTTTGCACATGAACGCTCACTCATTCGGGAATAATTGCAATCAATATATTTACACCCATATGTCGTTGTTGTCTTCTCTGTTGGAATTGTCGGTCAGTCTGCTGGAGAGTCAGTTCATCAGAGAGTCTCTCGTTACTTCTCCATAAGTCAKAATGTCTTTCATGGTTGTAGCTATCGGCTGCTCCTGATAGTGTCTGTTGTAATGGATATGTCAGGCGTCCATTGTTCTTAGAGTAGATGTTTCGGTGGTTGTCGGTATTCGCATCCCAGGTTTACATAATTTCTAGCTGCAGACTAGTAATTAGTATCTAAGATTTGCTCTTATTCTGTAGGGATCCATAGTCTCAGAGTTGAACCACTTCCAGCCGTGTAGCCAATGCTCCACGTGGTATAGTTTTCTAGTCTTGGTACTCAACTATTCGTAATCACAGCTCCCGCTGTGGGTTTGCTTAGTCTGAAGAGTATTTCTTCAGGGGGGGTTTAATTCGGAACAAAAGAAAGGGTGGTTCCATGACGCCAGATTATGTCCGTGCTCACGGGGGCGTGGCCGCTGACTAGTTAAACTTTACAGCGAATAAAATTAAAGGTTAACATCACATTACATCATTTCACAAATAGTTTCATTTTTACTCATTCATTTCATACAAGAATTAGATGCAAACACCAAAATTGAGAAATGTACACATTCAGAGATATAGTAATGTGTGTTTCCTGTCCTTCATGAGGTCACCAAATTAAACACACTCAACATAACTGTCCCTTAAGTGTCCACGGACCATTCCCACAAGTGGACATATTGTTTCATTCTCCCATTTTGGGGATTTAGGAGTTCGGCCATGTGAAATCAAATCAAAGTTTATTTGTCATGTGCGTTGAATATAACAGGTGTAGACCTTACCGTGAAATGCTTACTTACAGGCTCTAATCAATAGTGCAAAAAAGGTATTAGGTGAACAATAGGTAGGTAAAGAAATAAAACAACAGTAAAAAGACAGGCTATATACAGTAGCGAGGCTATAAAAGTAGCGAGGCTACATACAGACACCGGTTAGTCAGGCTGATTGAGGTAGTATGTATGTACAAAATCCTTTGTTCACTCTGTGATCTCTCTTTGCATGAAAAGGGGGAGAGAGTCTCCGCCAGGAATTTACGACCTGAGATAACAGAACCTGGGTGTGGGAGAGAGTGAAAGAGGGGAAGCCACGATCTACACCCAGAAAGGGCCACGTCATGACAACAGCTATGCACAGACAAGTTATATTTGCATGTTTAGCATAATTATTTCATCACTACCGGTGTCTTGCACATGTGACTGACCAATACCTCACAAGTTGAGACCTTGAAACTGAGATACCTCGGTTGTTCCCATAGCAATATTCTGGGCGTACTGCGTTGAGGAACAGTGATAGTGAGGATTCCTCCATACACGATCAGTCACCAACTGTTCCTGAGACTAATCAAAACATAAAACAAATCCGCTTGGGCCATCTAAACTTGTCAAACAAAAACAACCTCCAATTCTCACTCATCGTCCTATCTACAGTGTCGGCAGCTCATCAGTCTCACCATCCTCTTTAGGAGCATTACATATAATGGCTGCCGAAACCTTCCCAGCCTGTGAGGCACAAATAGCCTTACAACATGTTAGTAATACAATTAGACATACTAAGAAAAAAATCTGGGATCCCCAACAATCTGGGATCCCCAACTCCCGAACACAGATMTCAACCAAGTTGCAAGCGTCCACTCGGGCTGTGGGGAATTGTTCTTAGCCACAGTGGCAATGTATTCGGCAAGACCGTAACGTTAGAGTACCGATCTGGGACAAAAGTGCAACATTCCTCTCCAATTATTGCACAAGTGCCCCAGAGCCAATTTACGCAATTCTTTCAGTTCGTCATTCAATTGTTATGGGGCATTTTGAGTAGCATTGCCAATTTCCTCCACATGTTTGGAGATATCACGAATTTGGTCTAGGGCACATGCAACTCCATACCCTGGAAAAAACACACCAAAGAACCTGGAGGCAGGTGCCTGAGTGTGAGTGATGTCAGCCAGAGACCTCTGAGCTCTCCTTATTCCAGGAGGTTTGTACTCTAAACAGAGCCCTCAGACTCTTATTATTGTTTGGAACGGCTCTCATAGCTGTTACCACAAACCCAACAGTACAACTACCTCCCCAGTTCAGGGGCAGGCTATYGTAAGCCATTTTCCCACACAACCAATAGGTGCCATTTGGGGCTCCTCTCAAAGGGATAAGAACATTACAGACTGAAATACCATAAGTAACATTAKCAGTGTCGGCATTGTTGACAGTTAACTTACAGGTATTGGACCCGTTGTAGTACATTATACAATTACATTGTAGTTCACCCAAATGATTAATTCCTTCTCCTCTAATACACCAAGGGACTGTCATCACTCCTGCTACTGAGATGGGTGGGAGWAAAGTATTATCTGGCCTAGCAAGCGACGGTGGGCCTCTGTGGTTATATAATGCAAAAACCGTCATGGGGTCAGGGTTACGTGGCATCTCTACTAGGAATGGTAAGTCAATTTGGATAGTCAGATTTACTTGGCAAAGTGGCAAACCTGCTCCTACCTTAACTGGCCCCAACCCACACATCACAAGGCATAGATGGCTTTGAGTTGAATATGGGGATGATTTCATCATAATCCAATGTATCTGTCAGTTCACGCTCAAAAGACAGCAATAATGGCACCGACAGAGATGGTCGCCTCGCTTCYGGTCCTTAGGAAATTATGCAGAAATTTGTTTTTGATGTATTATTTCTCACATTGTTAGCCAGGAAAATCTCAAGTGTTATTACATACAGCCGGGACGAACTACTGGATATAAAAGCGATGTCAACTTACCAAAATTATGACCAAGAATATGTCTTTCCCGAAGCGGATCCTTTGTTCGGACCTCCACAATGGACATGGGATCATATCCCAGAGGGTGACCCAAAACAACGTGGTCGCRYCAGGAGAGGCAGACGGAGCGGCCTACTGGTTAGACTTAGAAGGCGAGCACACCATCCACCGTTTCTGACCATATTACTCACCAATGTCCTATCTCTAGACAACAAGGTGGATGGAATTAGGGCACGAGTTGCCTTCCTGAGAGACATCAGAGATTGTAACATTCTCTGTTTCACGGAAACATGGCTCACTCGGGATATGTTGTCAGAGTCGGTACAGCCACCTGGTTTCTTTGATCACCTGATCTAGAATTCCTTACAATCAAATGCCGACCGCATTATCTACCAAGAGAATTCTCTTCGATTATGGACTCTATGTAAACTGAAACCATTTATCCTGAGGCTGCATTTATTGTAGCTGGGGATTTTAACAAAGCTAATCTGAGAACAAGGCTTCRTAAATTCTATCAGCATATCGACTGCACGACACGAGCTGGTAGCATTCTGGACCATTGCTACTCTAACTTCCGCGATGCATACAAAGCCCTCCCCTGCCCTCCCTTCGGGAAATCTGACCATGACTCCATTTTGACCATGGCTCCCAGCCTATAGACAGAAACTAAAACAGGAAACGCCCGTGCTCAGGTCTATCCAACGCTGGTCTGACCAAGCAGATTCCACGCTTCAAGATTGCTTAGATCACGTGGACTGGGATATGTTCCGGGTAGCCTCAGATAACAACATTGACGTATACGCTGACTCGGTGAGCAAGTTTATTAGCAAGTGCATCGGTGATGTTGTACCCACTGTGACTATTAAAACCTTCCCTAACCAGAAACCGTGGCTGGATTGCAGCATTCGTGCAAAACTGAAAGTGCGAACTAAAGCTTTTAACCATGGCAAG
Source organism: Salvelinus sp. IW2-2015 (assembly GCF_002910315.2). Lineage (NCBI taxonomy): Eukaryota > Metazoa > Chordata > Actinopteri > Salmoniformes > Salmonidae > Salvelinus > Salvelinus sp. IW2-2015. The sequence continues at coordinate 9,771,582 of NC_036857.1, read as the reverse complement.
GCGACTGGAAACATGACAGAATACAAACAGTGTAGCTATTCCCTCTGCAAGGCAATCAAACAAGTAAAGCATCAGTATAGAGACAAAGTAGAGTCGAAATTCAATGGCTCAGACACGAGAGGTATGTGGCAGGGTCTACAGTCAATCACGGATTACAAAAAGAAAACCAGCCCAGTCACTGACATCGACGTCTTGCTCRCAGACAAATTAAACAACTTATTTGCTCGCTTTGAGGACAATACCGAGAAACTGATACATCCCGCTACCAAAGCCTGTGGGTTCTCTTTCACCGTGGCCAACGTGAGTAAAACATTTAAACGTGTTAACCCTCGCAAGGCTGCCGGCCCTGACGGCATCCCTAGCCGAGTCCTCAGAGCATGCGCAGACCAACTGGCTGGTGTGTTTACGGACATATTCAATCAATCCCTATCCCAGTCTGCTGTGCCCACATGCTTCAAGATGGCCACCATTGTTCATGTTCCCAAGAAAGCTAAGGTAACTGAACTAAATGACTGTCGCCCGTAGCACTCACCTCTGTCATCACGAAGTGGTTTGAGAGACTAATCAAGGATCATATCACCTCCACCCTACCTGATACATCAGACCCACTCAAATTTGCTTACCACCCCAATAGATCCACAGTTGACACAATCGCCATCACACTGCACACTGCCTTATCCCATCTGGACAAGAGGAATACCTATGAAAGAATGCTGTTCATTGACTACAGCTCAGCATTTAACGCCATAGTACCCTGCAAACTCATCATTAAGCTCGAGACCCTGGGTCTCGACCCAGCCCTGTGCAACTGGGTCCTGGACTTTCTGACGGGTCGCCCCCAGGTAGTGAGGGTAGGAAACAACATCTCCACCCCGCTGATCCTCAACACTGGGGCCCCACAAGGGTGCGTTCTAGCCCCTCTCCTGTACTCCCTGTTCACCCATGACTGCATGGCCATGCACGCCTCCAACTCAATCATCAAGTTTACAGACGGCACTACAGTGGTAGGTTTGATTACTAACAATGACGAGACGGCCTACAGGGAGGAGGTGAGGGCCCTCGGAGTGTGGTGTCAGGAAAATAACCTCTCACTCAACGTCAACAAAACAAAGGAGATGATCGTGGACTTCAGGAAACAGCAGAGGGAGCATCCCCCCAACCACATCGACAGGACAGTAGTGGAGAAGGTGGAAAGTTTTAAGTTCCTCGGCGTACACATCACAGACAAACTGCAATGGTCCACCCACACAGACAGCGTGGTGAAGAAGGTGCAACAGCGCCTCTTCAACCTCAGGTGGCTGAAGAAATTTGCACTGTCACTAAAACACTCACACCTTTACAGATGCACACTCGAGGCATCCTGTCAGGCTGTATCACCGCCTAGAACGGCAACTGCACCGCCCTCAACCACAAGGCTCTCCCGAGGGAGTGAGGGTGCACAACGCATCACCGGGGGCAAACTACCTGCCCTCCAGGACACCTTAGTACCCAATGACACAGGAAGGCCAAAAAGATAATCAAGGACAACTACCACCCGAGCCACTGCCTGTCCACCCCGCTATCATCCAGAAGGTGAGTCAGTACAGGTTATCAAAGCTGGGACTGAGAGACTGAAAAACAGCTTCTATCTCAAGGACATCAGACTGTTAAACAGCCATCACTAACATAGAGAGGCTGCTGCCAACATACAGACACAAATCTCTTGCCACTTTAATAAATGGATGTATACAAATGAAGTCAGAAGTTTACATACACTTAGGTTGGAGTCATTAAAATTAGTTTTTCAACCACTCCACAAATTTCTTGTTAACAAATTATTGTTTGGCAAGTCGTTAGACATCTACTTTGTGCATGACACAAGGAATTTTTACAACAATTGTTAACAGACAGATTATTTCACTTATAATTCACTGTATCACAATTCCAGTGAGTCAGAAGTTTACATACAATAAGTTGACTGTGCCTTTAAACAGTTTGGAAAATCCAGAAATGATGTCATGGCTTTAGAAGCTTCTGATAGGCTAACTTACACCATCTGAGTCAATTGGAGGTGTACCTGTGGATGTATTTCAAGGCCTACCTTCAAACTCAGTCCTCTTTGCTTGACATCATGGGAAAATCAAAAGAAATCAGCCAAGCCACAGAAAAAAATTGTAGACCTCCACAAGTCTGGTTCATCCTTGTGAGCAATTTCCAAACGCCTGAAGGTACCACGTTCATCTGTACAAACAATAGTACGCAAGTATATAACACCATGGGACCACACAGCCGTCATACCGCTCAGGAAGGAGGCACGTTCTGTCTCCTAGAGATGACACTACTTTGGTGCGAAAAGTGCAAACAATCCCAGAACAACAGCAAAGGACCTTGTGAAGATGCTGGAGGAAACAGATACAAAAGTATCTATATCCACAGTAAAACAAGTCCTATATCGACAGCAAGGAAGAAGCCACTGCTCCAAACCGCCATAAAAAGCCAGACTACGGTTTGCAACTGCACATGGGGACGAAGATCGTACTTTTTGGAGAAATGTCCTCTGGTCTGATGTAACAAAATAAGAACTGTTTGGCCATAATGACCATGTTATGTTCAGAGGGAAAAGGGGGAGGCTTACAAGCCGAAGAACACCATCCCAACCATGAAGCACGGGGGTGGCAGCATCATGTTGTGGGGTGCTTTGCTGCAGGAGGGACTGCTGCTCGTTCACAAAATAGATGGCATCATAAGGATGGAAAATTATGTGGATATATTGAAGCAACATCTCAAGACATCAGTCAGGAAGTTAAAGCTTGGTCTCAAATGGGTCTTCCAAATGGACAATGACCCCAAGCATACTTCCAAAGTTGTGGCAAAATGGCTTAAGGACAACAAAGTCAAGGTATTGGAGTGGCCATCACAAAGCCCTGGCCTCAATCCTATAGAAAATMTGTGGGCAGAACTGAAAAAGTGTGTGGAAGCAAGGAGGCCTACAAACCTGACTCAGTTACACCAGCTCTGTCAGGAGGAATGGGCCAAAATTCACCCAACTTATTGTGGGAAACTTATTGTGGGAAACTTCTGACCCACTGGGAATGTGATGAAAGAAATAAAAGCTGAAATAAATCACTCTCTCTACTATTCTGACATTTCACATTCTTAAAATAAACTGGTGATCCTAACTGACCTAAGACAGGGAATGTTTACTAGGATTAAATGTCAGAAATTGTGAAAAACTGAGTTTAAATGTATTTGGCTTAGGTGTATGTAAACTTCTGACTTCAACTGTAAATGTATCATTAGTCACTTTAAATAATGCCCCTTTATATAATGTTTACATATCCTACATTACTCATATAATACRTATATACTGTATTTTATACCTATATACTGTATTTTATACCATCTACTGCATCTTGCCTATGCCGCACGGCAAACACTCATCCATATATTTATATGTACGTACATATTCTTATTCATCCCATTACATTTGTGTGTATAAGGTAGTCGTTGTGAATTTGTTAGATTACTTGTTAGATTTTACTGCACTGACGGAACTAGAAGCACAAGCATTTCGCTACACTCGCATCTGCTAACCATGTGTATGTGACCAATAAATGTTTTTTTTTAACAACACTCTTTGTCCAAATGTAAGATTAGCAACCATTTCTGCTCTAGAGAAGAACAGATTGTCCTCATGGTTATGAGGGCCCAGCAGGGCTCTCCTTTTACTTCTGGGTCAATACTCCGGACCTGCATTGGCCCCTTTGGCTCAGGACTCCTTCTACGATGACCATCTACTTCTGGGCCACTACTCCGGACCGGCGTTGGCCCCTTTGGCTCGGGACCCTCTGCCAGGTTCCCCTTTGGCTCATCTCACCCTCTGCCAGGTTTCCCACAAGAGGACAACCTACTGTTCTTATAAGCACTCCTGTACTAATGCAGAGGAGGGCCACACTGCACCACCGGAACTGGKAAAGCCCTATCTTCTCCTAGATCAGGAACTCGTCTGCAGTGTGACACGTGGATCCAGGTATCTCTCTCAGCAACCCAGAAGAACTTGGTACTGCCCTCTCCAATGGGAGTCCTTCCAACTCTTTCTCCTGAAGTGCTTGACCACCACAAAATCCCCTGGGCTCAAACAGTGCTCAGCTCCACCTGCCAGGTTTGGCAAAAATGTCTTCACTTGAGGAAAGAGAGTCTTGAGAACCCTGTTAAGGGTAACATAATACTCAACCATGTCTTCCTCCATCCCTTGCAGGGACAACCTGTTCTGGGCGAAAGGTGCATTTGTCATTCGCATAGGACGGCCAGCCAGCACCTTGTGTGGAGAGATCKGTGACCGTATAGGATCTGCCTTTCATACTCATCAGTACCAATGGAAGCACTTTCACCCATGTCAGGCTTGTTTCACCAATCAACTTAACTAATTACATTTTCAGAGATTGATTCGCCCTTTCGACTGCATTCACAGGTTGAAGATGATAGGCACAATGTGTTTTCAAATCAATTTATTTGTATTTTTTTTATTTCACCTTTATTTAACCAGGTAGGCAAATTGAGAACACGTTCTCATTTACAATTGCGACCTGGCCAAGATAAAGCAAAGCAGTTCGACACATACAACAACACATAGTTACACATGGAGTAAAACAAACATACAGTCAATAATACAGTGAAAAATAAGTCTATATACAATGTGAGCAAGTGAGGTGAGATAAGGGAGGTGAAGGCAAACAAAATATATAAATAAATAAAAAAGGCCATCGGGTGGCGAAGTAAATACAATATAGCAAGTAAAACACTGGAATGGTAGAATTGCAGTGGAAGAATGTGCAAAGTAGAGAGAGAAATAATGGGGTGCAAAGGAGCAAAATAAATAAATAATACAGTAGGTAAGAAGGTAGTTGTTTGGGCTAATTATAGAGGGCTAAGTCAGGTGCAGTATCATGAGCTGCTCTGACAGCTGGTGCTTAAAGCTAGTGAGGGAGATAAGGTTTCAGTTTAGAGATTTTTGTAGTTCGTTCCAGTCATGGCAGCAGAGAACTGGAAGGAGAGGCGGCCAAAGGAAGAATTGGTTTGGGGGTGACCAGGAGAGATATACCTGCTGGAGCGCGTGCTACAGGTAGGTGCTGCTGTGGTGACCAGCGAGCTGAGGATAAGGGGGGACTTTACCTAGCAGGGTCGTAGATGACCTGGAACCAGTGGGTTTGGCGGGACGAGTATGAAGCGAGGGCCAGCCAACGAGAGTGTACAGGTCGCAGTGGTGGGTAGTATATCGGCGCTCTTGGTGGGACAAAACGGATGGCACTGTGATAGACGCATCCAATTATTTGAGGTATGGGTTTTGAGGGCTATTTTAATCTTGACATCACCGAAGTCGAGCAGATTGGCTTAGGATGGTCAGTTTTACAAGGTATGTGTTGGCAGCATGATTGCAAGGTGCTGTTCGTTGCGGCAATCAGAGAAGGCCAATTCTTAGAAATTCTTAGACTTTGATTGGGAGATGTTGATGTGAGTCTGGAAGGCACTGAGTGTACAGTCTAAACCAGACACCTAGTAGTATTGTAGTTAGTCTCACACATATTCTAAGTCACGACGCCCGTCCAGAAGTAGTGATGTTGGACAGGGCGGGCAGTGCACGGCAGCATTCGGTTAAGCAGCATGCAGATTTAAGTCTTCACTTGTATTTTAGAGCAATGGAGCGGCCACGCGGAGGGGAGTTGCGCCTAGACTGCATTGAGGACGCTCGCCTGGAGCCGCGCTGCTTAACACAGTGTCAAAAGAAAGGGCCAGACCAAGTACTTACAGTCAATGAGTGTCCGTCTGCATGTTACGAGGTGGAATCACGCGAGACATCACCAGCAGCAAGACGCGACCAGTCCATGACTGTAGTCATACCAGAGAGAGAGTTGTCCAAACGATTGAACACCTGTGGGCACCCCCCATAAAAGAGCACTCGCCACGAGGCCCGCCCACAACAGCGACCCTCCGACTTTGCACACCACTGAACTTCGATCAGATGGAAGCTGAGTTGGTCCGAACCTGAGGCCGTAGGCAATCATTGAGAGAAACATCAAGCGCTGCTCTCGAGGTCTGCCTCGACTAGGAAGTGGTGCGGACTTGACAGTAGTCCAAGAGCCCTTCGGCACAGATCAATGGACTACTCAGGGCCGCAGCCGTGGCACAGATATACTTGTTCTCCTGATCGGATGGGCAGGCCTACAGATACTCGATTTACGACTCTGATCAGAGCCCGTCGCGCACTGACGGAGGCCTGCACCCGCTCACGCTGACCAGGCTCTGACAACCAGAATTCGCATAGGGAGTAAGGTCATGGTGGGATCGAAATGCGGGCCGCAGCGGTAATCTTGTGTTGTTGCACCACCTTCGGCCCTCGCAATACTTTAGAAGGTCCAGCAACGGCCGGGAGGATCAGAGCTACATAGGTCGTTAAGCTGTTGGGTCAACTGACTTTCCTGTCCCCCTTTTGAAGAGGGGATGACCGCCAGCTGCTCTTCCAATCTTTGGGAATCTCAGACGACACGGAAAGAACGAGCGTTTGAACCATCGCTTGCTTAGTAATCCCAGGGTTGCACAACATACATTTCCGAGCCAGACTAGTTTTACGAAGACAAGGCGGTTTCCAGATGATCTAGCCCGGCTGATTCTGTGAGGGGTCCAGATTTTGCCAAGCTCTTTGCAGAACATCAGCTGACTGTATTGTGGGAGAAAGGAAATGGGGAGTGCTGGGCGAGTAGCTGCAGGGGGCGGACGGGGCCACGCTTGCTGCTTGGCACCACGGGTTAGGGGTAGGCCAGGATCGGAGCAATGGCCAGCCGTCTTAGAAAACAATGGCTTATTGAAATTTCTCCAACTTATCAGTGAGATCTTGTCGGGGTGCACAAGTGTTTCCTAATCCTTCAGTGCAGTGGAAGCTGGAGACGGAGGATGTGCTTATTCTCCATGGACTTCGTACCAGAGCCCTTGTCCTCCGAACTTTCTATTGAGTCCTGGATGTTTGCAGGAAGCAGAATTCTCGTGCTGACAAGCTAGCCCTTAGGCCTGTCTCTCAACTCTCCTGGTGTTATCATTGCGTTCTCTAGCTCCCTGAAAAGTCTGCATATCACGTGGGCTGTTCGTGACCTTAATTGCAGACGAACCATCGGATGTTTTCTGTTCGTAAGGGACAGTCAGGTTCAGGAGAGAACCAAAGGGCCTATATCTGTTCCTGGTTGCTACAATTATCTTGAATGGGCCATGCTTTTTCAAGATGGTGAGGAAGCGCATTTAAAGAAAAAACTTATCCAGGCATCCTCTACTGACGGGATGAGATCAATATCCTTCCAGGCCATACCTCGGCCAGCGGTCGATTAGACCAAGCGCTGCTCGCTGAAGTGCTTCAGGGAGCGTTTGAACAGTTGCATGAGTGGACTGGTCGTCTTGACGCTGACCCTACGGATGCAGGCAATGCAGGCCATGTGATCGCTGAAGATCGTTGGGAAAACAGCCAGAGGTGTTATTTGGAGGGCAACGTTTGCGTCAAGATATGAGCACCGCCTTCGACGAGCCGTATTCTCATCAGGGTACCCGCTGTTTACGGAAGTTGGGTCCGGTACCTGGTAGGTTCATTGATATTTGTGTGAGATTTGAGGCGGCATCAAGCTTAGATTGTGTAAGAACTGGCTGGCGACCGGTGTTAGCAGTTGTCCAATTTAGGTCCGGCCTAGCAGCACGAAGTCATCTGGAAGATAAGATGGGGGGCCAATTCAGTTCACAATATGGTGTCCCGAGCACCAAGCTTGGGGGCAGAGCAGGCGGTAGCGTCTAATAGCAGCCGGCAACGGTGAGAGGAACTTGTTTTTACAGAGCGTGCGATTTCTTAAAAGTACAGAAGTTCCAAATTGTTTCGGGAAACAGACGCCGGATGAGTTTAAACAGAACATCGCAGGCATCCTTGACCGTAGGATTGCAAACACGCCCCCTTCTTGGCCGTTCTATCTTGTCTGAAAATCTTGTAGTTAGGGATGAAAATGTTCAGAGATTTTTGGTCTTCCTAAAACCAGGATTCAGATGGCACTGCCTAAAACATCCGGGTTGGCAGAGTGTGCTAAAGCAGTGACAAAACAACAACTAAAGGGAGAGGCTTCTAATGTTTACATTGCATGAACCAGGCTATTAAGGCTTACAGAGTCATGCAAAGAGAGGTCGCTGGGGAAATAGAGAGTGGAGCTAGGTACTGCAGGCCTGGATTCACCTCTACATCACCAGAGGAACAGAGGAGGAGTAGGATAAGGGTACGGCTAAAAGCTATGAGAATTGGTCGTCTAGAACGTCTAGAACAGAGAGTAAAAGGAAGTTTCTGGGGGCGATAAAATAGCTTCAAGGAATAATGTACAGACAAAGGTATGGTAGGATGTGAATACAGTGGAGGTAAAACTAGGTATTGAGTGATGATGAGAGAGATATTGTCTCTAGAAACATCATTGAAACCAGGTGATGTCATCGCATATGTGGGTGGTGGAACTGAAAGGTTGGATATGGTATAGTGAGCAGGGCTAGAGGCTCTACAGTGAAATAAGCCAATAAACACTAACCAGAACAGCAGTGGACAAGGCATATTTACATTAAGGAGAGGCATGCTTAATCGAGTGATCATAAGGGTCCAGTGAGTAGAGGTTGGTTGGGGTCACGGCGATCCAGACAGCTGGCCGGGTAGCTGGCTATCGGTAGCAAGATAGCATAGGATGGAGGTCTATTTTTAGTCACCTCGTGCGTTTCCGTCGGTAGATTAGTGGGGTTCCGTGTGGTAGAGGGGATCAATCCAATTGGCAAAATAGATATAGTGACCCAAGAAAAATTGTCCGATATACTTATTCAGATAGCAGCCGATAAGACAGCTAACGATTAGCGGGCCCCAGATGAGCGTTCAGGTAACGTTGCGACAGAGGTGCCAGTTGGATAACTCCCTCGGGCAGATAACGTCGGTAGTCAGTCGTGAAGGCCCGGTGGGGCTCCGCATTTGCAGCAAAAAAAAATAATATATATTTTTTTAAAGTTACAAAAAAATAAAATAACGGATCCGGATAGGTGATCGGAGCCCGGGAATGGCTGATGGAACTCTTCAGCTGGCTAGCTCCGGAATAATTTAAGTTTGCTCCAGGATCGACGTAAGCCAATAGTCACACAGTTTGCAGCTAGCTAGCTGCGAAATCAAGGTGTAAATGTCCAGAGCTTGCGGTTGAAATCCGGGGATATTGAGAAAAATAGGTCCGGTATGTTCTGGTCTGAGTCGCGTTGTACAAAAGTGCCGATAGATTATCGAGCTAAAGGAATAGCTGATGACCACAAAACGTGGTTAGCTGAAATACCAACGTTAGCCAGTAAACCGGCTAACTTCTGGGTAGCTTCAGGTTAGCTTCTGGCTAGCTTCTGGTTAGCTTCTGGGTAGCTTCTGGCTAGCTTCTGGTTAGCTTCTGGCTAGCTTCTGGCTAGTTTCTGGCTAGRTTCTGGRTAGCTTCTGGRTAGCTTCTATTGTGGATTTTCAGATTTGAGGTAAATAATACTATTTTTTTGTAATTGGTGAGGCGGGTTGCAGGAAAGCCTCTTGTAGTTGAGTTCTTGGATAATAAAATATATAAAAGATATGCGAAGAAAGGTGTAAATATATATATATACAGGACACGACAATACGAGGACAAAATTACGTCTGAACTGCTATGCCATCTTGGGCAATCTGCAAAGCCCCTGACAGGGACTGGACAAACACATTCACGAAATGCCAACCATTGTCGGAGAGATTTTAGATGGCAGACCCTACCTGGGTATGATCTCTCGCACGACTGCTTTCACCACAGCAACAGAAAACATGTCAACAATCACCAAACAATACTTGTACCCCTCACAATGTGTCAACTCAATGAAGTCCATCATTAAGTGCTCAAAAGGTCCTTCAGGCCTTGAATGGGATGCGGGGGATACTGAAATGCCGCGTCCAATATTATTAGTCATGCAAATTTGCAGAAATGTTCTGCAAACACAGTAAAACCTACTGTACACCAATATTTATTTACAAGATCCACCATCCCTGCTTTGGACACATGATCCTGACCATGTGACAACTTGGCAAGGAAATGAAAAGTACAATGGGGCATGGCAGGTCTGCTCCTCTCATCCAGCCATACCCCCGATGCGTCTTTACGACAGCACCCAGCCCACTTGCATCTCTCTGACTCATCAGTCGTTGCCTGCAAAGCAACCACGTCATCAACAGAGAAAMGGTTGATGGGAGCTGGGACTGCTGCCATCTGTAGGAGAGGGGAAACAGAAGAGGAAGCAGCCAAGTTAGCTGCACGGTCAGCTTTAGAGTTCCCCAGAGAAATGTTGTCYTTAGAGGAAGAATGCGCTTGACATTTGATTATGGAAACAGAGGAGGGTAGCTAGACAGCCTGTAAGAGAGACGAAACAAGGTTACTGTGTGTAATCTGTTTTCCAGACAAGGTCAATAACCCTCTATTCTTCCACAATGTTCCAAAATCATGCACAACACCGAACACATATCTGCTATCAGTGTAAATGTTAACAGAGCTGTCCTTTCCCAAAATATAAGCTCTAGTAAGGCCAAAAAGTTCTGCCGCCTGGGATGATACGTGTGAAGGGAGTCGAGCACTCTCCACAGCTTCCAAAACAGTCAGAACAGCATAACCAACTAATAGATCCCCTTTRTCATTTCTCTGGGCAGACCCATCTACAAAATACTCAAAGTCTGGATTGCCTAACGGGGTGTCTCTCAAGTCCAATCTAGGGCRACAATTTCAATAGCTACGTCACAGTTATGATCTTCACCGGCATCTGCTGTAGGAAGAAGAGTTGAGGGGTTAAGAATTGTACATTGTTTCAGAGTAACATGAGACATTGTCAACAGATTGTTCTGAAAGTCTAGCAGTCTCGCATGCGTCAAATGAGCCGTTCTTGCCTGTGTAATAATTGCGTGCACAGCATGGGGCACATGGACGGTTAGGAGAGACATAGCCACAATATCAGAACATGCCAAAACAGCTTCAGTAGCAGCAGCTACTGATCTCAAACAGGAAACCATTCCCCTGATCACACTATCTAATCGTTGAGAATAATAACCAACAGGTCTATATCCCACACCATAATACTGTGTCAAAACTGCTGACATAAACCCACTTGTCTCTGAAGCAAAGAGATGGAAGGGTTTATTACGGTCTGGCAAACCCAAGCAAGGGGTAGACATTAATGTTTGTTTCAATTTTACCAATGCCATCTCAGCCTCATCGGTCCAGACCACAACTTCACTTGCATTCATCTTTCTCCCACAAATACAATCCTGCAGCAGTTGAACTATCTCTGCATAGTCTTTCAACCACAGTTGACTGTAACCAGCCACACCCAACAAAGGCATTATGTGCTGCTTGGTACCAGGTTTAGGCAAAGCTTTAATTGCCTCTAATCTACCTTTGGAGAGGGTGCGACCCACAAAAGTAATGTCATGACCCAAATATTTAACGGAGCTCTGGCATAATTGCATTTTACTCGGGGAAACATCATGACCATTTTCTGCCAGAAAAATCAACAATGCACTAGTGTCCTGGTGACATATCTCCTCTGATTGTGAGCAAAACAACAAATCGTCAGCATACTGAACCAAAGTACTCCCTTCCGGAGCATCAAAACTCTCTAGGTTTTGAGACATTTCTTGGGCAAAGATTGCAGGTGATTTCACGTAACCTTGGGGAATTACCGTCCATTTCCATTTGGCCCCAAGAAACATAAATGAGAACCAGTCCTGTGACTCATCAGTCACAGGGATGCTAAATAAAGCATTAGCCAAATCAATTACTGAAAAACAACAACTACCTTGAGGCACCTGGGAAAAAATGGTAACAGTGTTAGGCACCAAGGGTGCTCTAGCATGTACAGCATTGTTTACTAGTCTAAGGTCTTGCACAAAACGATTATCACCAGATGTTTTTTTTGTTTTTTTACCCCTTTTTCTCCCCAATTTTGTTGGTATCCAATTGGTAGTTACAGTCTTGTCTCATCGCTGCAACTCCCGTATGGACTCGGGAGAGGCAAAGGTCGAGAGCTATGCGTCCTCCGAAACCCAACCCAACCAAGCRGCACTGCTTCTTGACACAATGCCCACTTAACCCGGAAGCCAGGTGTCGGAGGAAACACCGCACACCTGGCGACCGTGTCAGTGTGCACTGCGCCCAGCCCACCACAGGAGTCGCTAGTGCACGATTGGACAAGGATATCCCAGCCAAACCCTCCCCTAACCCGGACGACGCTGGGTCAATTGTGCGCCGCCCAATGGGTCTCCTGGTCGCAGCCGGCTGCGACAGAGCCTGGACTCTAATCCAGAATCTCTAGTGGCACAGCTAGCCCTGCGATGCAGTGCATTAGACCACTGCGCCACTCGGGAGGCCCCACAGGTAAAATTAGTAAAATTGGTGTGTTACAAGGCGAATTTGGGGAGGGAACCAAGTCGCCTATTCCAACTAACGCACTATGAATGGGAATGATACACTTTTCAGCTTCTTTGCTAAGAGGGTAAAGAGCTTTGTAAGGTATGTGGGTGCTTTTTGGAATTACCACAACTGGTGCAGCTCCTTTCATGTGTCCAATGTCGGTCTTTGATTTAGCCCATAGTTCTTCAGGGATATCTTTTAGCCAATCAATGTGTGAATTATCTTGTAATACCACAGGCATGGTTTCAACGTGAATTGGTTATTTTCTTGGTGTTGTCATTGCAGTAGCCCTGTATGGGGAATGCTGTATAAGCTGACTACTGTGCTTCCCTTCCCAGGCCACCCAATCAGTTGATTCTATCACTTTCTCCATACAAATACCCACATCTTTACATTGTCTTCCTGGAGCTTTTGATAAACAAACTCATCTTAGTATCCGTCAACAATACTCTAGCTGCTACGAAGTCTTCTCCCATCTATATCACCTTCATGGTTTTCTCAACTTTCTCTTTTTGTTTTGACCATCTCTGTAGCAGTCTCTGTAGCAGTACACTGTAGGTAATCAGACACTTCCCAGTTACCATGCAACGGGGAAGAGAAGGACTGCTCTCTCAGCTCCCCCTCAACATGTTGATCATTCAGGTGCCAAGCATAGTAACAGTTCATCAGGCATGGGAAGATTAAATTTTCTCGCAATACTAATGACAATCGTTCTTCAGTACAGAAAACAGATAAATTCATTTTACACATCAAATCTCTTCCTAATAAATTTACTGGGCAGACGGAGGAGTACAGGAATCCGTGTCTCCCTTTGCTGTCTCCCCACTCCACAATCAGGGGAAAAGTAAATAATTCTTCAGAGTGAATTCCAGACGCTCCCACTGTGTGCATTGGTTCTTCATCATTGTTTTCTTAATTAGTTTCTTCTTCTGTTTCCGCCTCATCCTATGGTTGGTAGCCCCTTCGTTCACATCCGCTTCCAAATGGGTTTTTCACCTGCACGCCTGCAGGTGGGGACAGCCACTCTCCTTGGCCTTCTCCTACTGGGCAATGTGTTGAAAGGTACCATACCTTCCCACAGTTGTAGCAGCTCCAGTCTATCCCTCTGTAAACTCCAGGACCCACTCCAGGACAATGTCTTGAAATATGCCCTAACTTCCCATAGTTGTAGCACCTCCAGACTCGCCCTCCGTCAGCTCCAGCAGGGGCCCCTCGGCCTCTAACTCTTCCTCAACCGTATCCACGGTTGCCACCATCATCCCCATGTCCTCTAGTTCCTACAGAGTAGTACATCAGTTGTGCCTTCTTCAGTGTCTTTCCGTCCTTAGTTTCATTTTCCTTCAATTGTCTTTCCGCAGACAGTGGTTTTGTTTCCCTTGCAAAACAAGTTGTAGTTACTGCTGTCTTTAGATCATGTCTCAGGCCTGTCACCACATCATGACACAATAAGCTGCTGTATGAGTCTTGGTCAGGCGTCAGACCTGAGGGTTGGAGGAAGACTGTCTCCATTCTTTTCATGTAGTCACTACATTTTTCATCAGTTCCCTGTTTGGTGGANTCTTGGTCAGGCGTCAGACCTGAGGGTTGGAGGAAGACTGTCTCCATTCTTTTCATGTAGTCACTACATTTTTCATCAGTTCCCTGTTTGGTGGAATGTATTTTCTGCCAGTCTGTGCATTTGGGGAAAGCAGCCTTTATTGCGGTAAAAACTGCATCCAGCTGGTCACCACGATCAGCAACAGGTACATCGCAGTCCCACATGTGTTTATAGTCCTTCCATTTAAATTCCAAGCAGCAGTATTTCTTCAATTTGTCTGGTGGTGGGGTTGTACATGGAGATAATTGCTTTTACCTCTTCCTCAAACCTCACAGTATATTTTGCTGGGTCAACGACATCGCCCACTATTGCTTTTATTTCGTCAACATCCCACGGTTTCTCCATTTCCAACATCCCACCTCCATTGGGGTTGGTGTAGCSTATTATTGTAAACATTCCCTCAAGCTTCTTTTTGGGGGTTTTCTTTTTATCCTTCTTATCTTTTGTTTTTTCATTCATTGCTCTACCTTGCTGCAGCTCCTTGCATCTTCGTCTTGGCTACTTTCTTCTTCACTGATGTCATTCTTCCTGCTTGCACTCCTTAATTTGCCTCTTGTTTCTCTACTTTTTTGTTTTCTCTTACATTTCTCCATTTATTTTCTGAGCTCTTCTAGCTCCTCTTCTTTACTCTCCCTCTCCTCTMTTCCCCTCTGCTCGTTCACTTTGGTCTTTGTTTTTGCCGTTAGCTTTTTGTCTTCAGCTCCAGCACCTGCAGCCCCTCCAACAGCTCCTAATCCCARGGCTCCTCCACCTAGCACAGGCCCAAAACCCAACTGGGTTAGAAGGGGGTGGAAAGGCACCATCTCCGTCTGCTAGTGGAGGATTTGGCAGTGGCGGATACAAGGGGGGCCCCATGCAAGGGTTCCTCTCGGAGAAAGTCCAGCCAGGCTTCTTCTTTTTCATTTTTTTCCATCTTCATCTTTCCTCTCCGGTTCCACTTGRTTTACCATCAGTCCTCTTACAGCTTTATCTTTTGCACTTTCTACTTCTTTCTCCCACTTTCTGAAATCTTCCCACTTCACTTTAACGTTCTTGTGTTTTCTTTCAAGTTGGCCTCTCACAGACTCCCATCAACAGGGAAATGTCCATCTGTCCATTTTGTCCAGTCTTCTGTTTGGTTCAGTACCCCCCTACCAATTTTTTTTGCCATTACACAACACGACCCTTTCGGTTCTCAGCACAGATCTTCCATCCTACTCTTACTAWTCGCTTTCCCATACTCTAACCCTTTGTTGTTAAAAAAAAATAATATCCAGCTTAACACGTCATCCCACACTCACACAACTCTCACACCGTGGGCTAKACCCCTGTTCAGTTAGTTAGTCAAGCACACAATACTCTCATCCACATTCACTTAGTACTATTSCCAAACACACTCAGTAATCTCCCCTATTACTCGTCGTTGCCTTCTATGCATACCTATGTATCTTCTGCGGTTCCTCTATAGTCTCCATAGTCGCCATAGACTCCACAGTATCTATACTCTCTACAGTATCTATAGTCTCACATGTCTATAGTCTCTCAGTGTCTATAGTCTCAGTAGTCTATGTTGTCCAGTCTACAGTATCTATACTCTCTACAAAATCGCAACTCTATAGTCTCATTAGTTTATGTAGTCATAAATGCTACAGTCTCTATATACTCTACAGTCTTGCCGCTTCCCATACATATAGAATAGTACCTAGTGCACCTTATGCTATTCTCAGTGGATCCCCGACCACATACAGTTGAAGTCGGAAGTTTACATACACCTTACCCAAATACATTTAAACTCAGTTTTTCACAATTCCTGACATTTAATCCTAGTAAAAATTCCCTGTCTTAGGTCAGTTAGGATCACCACTTTATTTTAAGAATGTGAAATGTTCAGAATAATAGTAGAGAGAATGATTTATTTCAGCTTTTATTTCTTTCATCACATTCCCATGGGTCAGAAGTTTACATACACTCAATTAGTATTTGTGAGCATTGCCTTGAAATTGCATAACTTGGGTCAAAAGTTTCGGGTAGCCTTCACAAGCTTCCCACAATAAGTTGGGTGAATTTTGGGCCATTCCTCCTGACAGAGCTGGTGTAACTGAGTCAGTTTGTAAGCCTCCTTGCTTGCACACACTTTTTAGTTCTGCCCAAAAATGTTCCATAGGGTTGAGGTCAAGCTTTGTGATGCCCACTCCAATACCTTGACTTTGGCTTTAAGCCATTTGCCACAACTTTGGAAGTATGCTTGGGTCATTGTCCATTTGGAAGACCCATTTGAGACCAAGCTTTAACTTCCTGACTAATGTCTTGAGATGTTGTTTCAATATATCCACATAATTTCCATCCTTATGATGCCATCTATTTGTGAAGTGCACCAGTCGCTCCTGCAGCAAAGCACCCCACAACATGATGCTGCCACCCCCGTGCGTCACGGTTGGAGTGTTCTTCGGCTTGCAAGCCTCCCCCTTTTTCCTCCAAACATAACGATGGTCATTATGGCCCAAACAGTTCTATTTATTTTCATCAGACCATAGGACATTTCTCCAAAAGGTACGATCTTTGTCCCCATGTGCAGTTGCAAACCGTAGTCTGGCTTTTAATGGCGTTTTGGAGCAGTGGCTCTTCATTGCTGAGCGGCCTTTCAGGCCTTTCATTGACCATGGATAAAGATACTTTGTACCTGTTTCCTCCAGCATCTTCACAAGGTCCTTTGCTGTTGTTCGGATTGATTTGCACTTTCTCACCAAAGTACGTTCATCTCTAGGAGACAGAACGTGTCTCCTTCCTGAGCGTATGACGGCTGTGTGGCCCATGTTTATACTTGCATACTATTGTTTGTACAGATGAACGTGGGACCTTCAGGCGTTGGAAATTGCTCCCAAGGATGAACCAGACTTGCGGAGGCTACAATTGTTTTCTGAGGTCTTGGCTATTTCTTTTGATTTCCCATGAGGTCAAGCAAAGAGCACTGAGTTTGAAGTAGGCCTTGAAATACATCCACAGGTACACCTCCAATTGACTCAAATTATGTCAATTAGCCTATCAGAAGCTTCTAAAGCCAGACATCATTTTGAGGATTTTCCAAGCCGTTTAAAGTCACAGTCAACTTAGTGTATGTAAACTCTGACCCACTGGAATTTTGATACAGTGGATTATAAGTGAAATAATCTTGTTGTAAACAATTGTTGGAAAAATTACTTGTGTCGCACAAAGTAGATATCTTAACCGACTTGCCAAAACTATAGTTTGATTAACAAGAAATTTGTGAGAGTGGTTGAAAAACGAGTTTTAATGACTCCATTCTAAGTGTATGTAAACTTCCGACCTCAACTGTAGATACTTCTCATAAATGCCTATATTTACATTTACATTTAAGTCATAGCAGACGCTCTTATCCAGAGCGACTTACAAGTTGGTGCATTCACCTTATGAGTCCAGTGGAACAACCACTTTACAATAGTGCATCTAACTCTAAGGGGGGGGGGGGGTTAGAAAGGATTACTTTATCCTATCCTAGGTATTCCTTAAAGAGGTGGGGTTTCAGGTGTCTCCGGAAGGTGGTGATTGATTCCGCTGACCTGGCGTCGGGGAGTTTGTTCAGTAGACATGTCCCTCAGAGGTTCGCGGATCAATTATCTTCCTCTGGGCAGCTCTCAGTAAAAGCTTGGTCTGGACGGGTCCACGTGGTCAAACGGGAATGGAATGCACCACCGGTGTTCCCTCGCAGACCTTCACTGGGATGCTCCACAGATAGAATCACTGATCCATTTCGTGATTGTGGTGGAAATTCAACACCAGGGACACCTTAAGTCAATCGTAAATTAAATCACTTTATTATCAGCCGGCTGGAGAGGTTACAACAACAAACTCTGCACACTGTACAGGTCTATCAGAAAACTCCCGCAGGGGCGGTCCCAACAACTGTCTTTAATACAGCTATGCACAGACAAGTTATATTTGCATGTTTAGCATAATTAATTAATCACTACRGGTGGCTCGCACATGATTGACCAATACCTCATAAGGCTCTCTCTCTCTCCAAGTTGAGACCTTGAAACTGAGATACCTCGGTTGTTCCCATAGCAATATTCTGGGTGTACTGCCAATTTGAAGAACAGTGAGTGAGGATTCCTCCATACAAGACCAGTCAGTCACCTGCATGAACCCATCTAATTGGTCACAAGAAGTAGCATTGATCTTGATTGATTTTGATACCCTTTGATCGCCAAAAGGTATTTCAGTGTTAAGTTACTGTCAACAAGACCAGAGTGAGGCCTAACTTTCAGTGTCAAGTTAATATCAACAAGACTAGAGTGAAGCCAAAGCATTAGGTAGCTCTTGTAATTCCACTCATCATTGAGGCCTGTGCTATGTCAAATATTAATCCACAGGTGTTCTGTCCAGTGCTGCACTGGAAGCTCTAGAAAAGTTCTAGAGTTCTAGGAGACATCCTTCAAGTCAGCCACTATTGTCCATTTTGTAACGGATCTGTTTTTTACCTGTCAYAATCCCCTCTGCACATACGTAACAGCGTCAGAATGTATGAAAGTCACCACTGACAGGGCAAGCTTTGGGTCAGGTGATGAGAGGAAAACACTTCTGTTGGGTGAATATAAGGATTTATCTCCCAAAAATGTTGTAGGCTTTTAATGAGTGAGTTTGTAATATTGTACTGCTATACATTTTATCAATGAGGYCCAATGTGGTATTATTATATCCTTGGTATGAGCCTCCATAACTGCCATAAATTTGCTCATGTACTTCTTATTACTATAACCTACAACTATTCAGTTCTATGTAGAGTATGCTAAGACACATAAAATTATGAATTAGTGCATTTCTTGGCCCAACACCAGATCCGACTCTACTCTATGATATTACTAGGATTAAGTAGTAGCATATGGTAAACCCAATCTATCCACTAGTAGTAGTGTACAGTAAACACTGACTAGAAACCCATCTATCCACTAGGTAGTAGTGTACGGTAAACACTGACTAGAACCCATCTATCCACATAGGTAGTAGATGTACA
>NC_036857.1:9739652-9748276 GCF_002910315.2 Salvelinus sp. IW2-2015 | reverse complement strand
AACCCTACTAGAAACCCATCTATCCACTAGGTGGTAGTGTACGGTAAACACTGACTAGAAACCATCTATCCACTAGGTGTATGTATGGTAAACACTGACTAGAACCCATCTATCCACTAGGTAGTATTGTACGGTAAACACTGACTAGCAAACCATCTATCCACTAGGTAGTAGGTACGGTAAACACTGACTAGAACCCATCATCCACTAGGTAGTTAGTGTACGGTAAACACTGACTAGAACCCATCTATCCACTAGGTAGTAGTGTAAGGTAAACACTGACTAGAACCCATCTATCCACTAGGTAGTAGTGTACGGTAAACACTGACTAGAACCCATCTATCCACTAGGTAGTAGTGTACGGTAAACACTGACTAGAACCCATCTTCCACTAGGTAGTAGTGTACGGTAACACTGACTAGAACCCATCTATCCACTAGGTAGTAGTGTACGGTAAACACTGACTAGAACCCATCTACCACTAGGTAGTAGTGTACGTAAACACTGACTAGAACCCATCTATCCACTAGGTAGTAGTGTACGTAAAAACTGACTAAACCACTATCCACTAGGTAGTAGTGTACGGTAAACACTGACTAGAACCCATCTATCCACTAGGTAGTAGTGTACGGTAAACACGCTAGACTAGAACCCATCTATCCACTAGGTAGTAGTTATGTAAAACACGCTAGAACCCATCTATCCACTAGGTATAGTGTCAGGTAAACACTGACTAGAACCCATCTATCCACTAGGTGTGTGTATGGTAAACACTGACTAGAACCCATCTATCCACTAGGTAAGTAGTGACGGTAAACACTGACTAGACTAACCCATCTATCCACTAGGTAGTAGTGTACGGTAAACACTGACTAGAACCCATCTATCCACTAGGTAGTAGTGTACGGTAAACACTGACTAGAACCCATCTATCCACTAGGTAGTAGTGTACGCGTAAAACACTGACTAGAAACCCATCTATCACTAGGTAGTAGTGTACGGTAAACACTGACCAGAAACCCATCTATCCACTAGGTAGAGTGTACGGTAAACACTGACTAGAAACCATCTATCCACTAGGTAGTAGTGTACGGTAAACACTGACCAGAACCCATCTATCCACTAGGTAGTAGGTACGGTAAACACTGACTAGAACCCATCTATCCACTAGGTAGTAGTGTACGGTAAACACTGACTAGAACCCATCTATCCACTAGGTAGTAGTGTACGGTAAACACTGACTAGATCTAAACCCATCTATCCACTAGGTAGTAGTGTACGGTAAACACTGACTAGAACCCATCTATCCACTAGGTAGTAGTGTACGGAAACACTGACTAGAACCCATCTATCCACTAGGTAGTAGTGTACGGTAAACACTGACTAGAACCCATCTACCACTAGGTAGTAGTTACGGTAACACTGACTAGAACCCATCTATCCACTAGGTATAGTGTACAGTAAACACTGACTAGAACCCATTATCCACTAGGTAGTAGTGTACGGTAAACACTGACAGTAAACCCATCTATCCACTAGGTAGTAGTGTACGTAAACCTGACTAGAACCCATCTATCCACTAGGTAGTAGTGTAAGGTAAACACTGACTAGAACCCATCTATCCACTAGGTAGTAGTGTACGGTAAACACTGACTAGAACCCATCTATCCACTAGGTAGTAGTGTACGGTAAACACTGACTAGAACCCATCTTTCCACTAGTGAGTAGTGTACGGTAAACACTGACTGAACCCATCTATCCACTAGAGTAGTGTACGGTAAACACTGACTAGAACCCATCTACCACTAGGTAGTAGTGTACGGTAAACACTGACTAGAACCCATCTATCCACTAGGTAGTAGTGTACGGTAAACACTGACTAGAACCCATCTATCCACTAGGTAGTAGTGTACGGTAAACACTGACTAGAACCCATCTATCCACTAGGTAGTAGTTGACGGTAAACACTGACTACTAGAACCCATCTATCCACTAGGTAGTAGTGTAGGTAAACACTGACTAGAACCCATCTATCCACTAGGTAGTAGTGTATGGTAAACACTGACTAGAACCCATCTATCCACTAGGTAGTAGTGTAGTAAACACTGACTAAACCCATCTATCCACTAGGTGTGTGTAGTAAACACTGACTAGAACCATCTATCCACTAAGTAGTAGTGTACGGTAAACACTACTGACTAGAACCCATCTATCCACTAGGTAGTAGTGTACGGTAAACACTGACTAGAACCCATCTATCCACTAGGTAGTAGTGTACGGTAAACACTGACTAGAACCCATCTATCCACTAGTAGTAGTGTACGTAAACACTGACTAGAACCCATCTATCCACTAGGTAGTAGTGTAAGTAAACACTGACTAGAACCCATCTATCCACTAGGTAGTAGTGTACGGTAACACTGACTAGAACCCATCTATCCACTAGGTAGTATGTACGTAAACACTGACTAGAACCCATCTATCCACTAGGTAGTAGTTACGGTAAACACTGACTAGAACCCATCTATCCACTAGGTAGTAGTGTACGGTAAACACTGACTAGAACCCATCTATCCACTAGGTAGTAGTGTACGGTAAACACTGACAGAAACCCATCTATCCACTAGGTAGTAGTGTACGGTAAACACTGACTAGAACCCATCTATCCACAGGTAGTAGTGTACGGTAAACACTGACTAGAACCATCTATCCACTAGGTAGTAGTGTTACGGTAAACACTCGGATCTAGAACCCATCTATCCACTAGGTAGTAGTGTATGGTAAACACTGACTAGAACCCATCTATCCACTAGTAGTAGTGTATGGTAAACACTGACTAGAACCCATCTATCCACAGGTAGTAGTGTATGGTAAACACTGACTAGAACCCATCTATCCACTAGGTGGTGTGTATGGTAAACACTGACTAGAAACCCATCTATCCACTAGGTAGTATGTACGGTAAACACTGGACTAGACTAAACCCATCTATCCACTAGGTAGTAGTGTACGGTAAACACTGACTAGAACCCATCATCCACTAGTAGTAGTGTACGGTAAACCACGTAAACACTGATAGAACCCATCTATCCACTAGGTAATAGTGTATGGTAAACACTGATAGAACCCATCTATCCACTAGGTAGTAGTGTACGGTAAACACTGACTAGAACCCATCTATCCACTAGGTGGTGCGCTGACAAACTGTTTAATCTCTGCTCAAATGCGTGCCATCCAGTGGTTATGCTGTGTATTAACGTCAGGTGTCCTAACCGTAACACAGAATACACAAACCTCCCTCATACATCTAAACAGTAGATAGCCTTTCTAAAGGACCTTGTTGACAAGGGCTTTATTTAATCTGACCTAGTAAGATACATGGAAAAGGAACTCCAGAATGACACACATGATGATGCATATTAGAAGCCAAAGACCAACACATGCATACCATAAGTCATATATTTGTTTATTTAGCGTTGTCAACATTGTCACAGTTGAAGTTTTACAATAACTGGGGTCTTACTGACTCACTACTCACTGGACAAACTGAATGCACATAGAAATGAGGCCACTCTTGTCTTTCCCTTTGATGAGTGTGTGTGTCTGTGTGTCTGTGTGTCTGTCTGTCTGTGTGTGTGTGTCTGTGTCTGTGTGTGTTTAGGAGGCAGTGAACGTTATAACAGTCTGTCTTTGAGATCCACAGCGAATGACAGTTCAGTACAGTTGGAGGCAGAGACAAGTGATATGTTCTGAATCATATATTTTCCACCTCACATATGAGGTGATGGGCACACCACCCTGATCTCCACGGCAGATGTTGGATTACAGTAGTGATAATATACACACTATGTACATATCCCTTTTCTCCCACTTGGTCCCTTCTTATCTTCATTTTAGATAAACCTCCTTTTTTAGAATTCCATAATCAACACTTCTACTCTCCTATTTACACAACCATAGCCCTCGGCTCAATAATAACACAGGTGCAACGGTGTTAATGTTTTGTTATTTTTACAATGGCTATGTATATGCAGATGAAATAAATGCATGCTGAGCTCAAGTAACAATCAGCTTAACGTGGGACAGCAAGAGCAAGTCAACATCAGAAGATTCCAGATCTAAACCAAAGGAAATAAAGTCAATCAACTTTACAGGCTGACCTGGTCAGCAAGCTCACAGTGAAAAGGACACACGATGCATCAGGTCCATGCAGTGGATTGTGGGGGTACTTCTCAGACTGTAGATCACTGTGGACATTTCTTGAAGCACTACAACACATATCAAGATCAATGTATACATTTTGTTCTTTTTTTTAATACGTTGTCCGACCATTTCTGAGTTACAAAAAGGAAAATATGAAATTATTAGAAAGACATTCAATTGATTATTCATGTTCCAGATAAGATATGTTTATCTGTCTAAARGTCCTTATTTTTTCTTATAATATCATGGCTCTAATATGAACGGACATGTGTTGAATGTAGTCTTATGGTTTCAGTTTTCTTAGTGAATGTTAAAATACATTTACACCCTGAATATTGGGAGAAACAGTTGACTCTTACTTTAATGTACACATGATAATAGACTCTTATTTTGTAGAATGTAGAAAGTTATTTTACTTTACATATATCCCAGTTCCTTTGTTCCATTTGCATTTCTTTGCTGTATATTAGATCTACATTTTTTCAGATTTCCTGAAAAATGAAAGCGCTCCTTCATATGTGCTTATCCAGCAAAATAGTTCTGTTCTGCCCAGAGGGAAGCATATTCCTTTTTAAAATATATACACACATTCCTCTTTCCTTCCACCGTGAACTGTGTAAGTAAGTACATAATCTCAAATGAAAAATATATATTTTTCACCTGAATCTCTTCCTGGACAACATGATAACAGACTTGAACCCGTAGAAGGCCTACATTTTTTTTACGTGATTGCACTTTAATCGCTATGGTAACACTGAATTGTTATAGAATGTGGAGAGGATAGCCTCACATCAATAACATTACATGCAACATCACTTATTAGACATTCCACTGAATTCCAGGACTGTGCTTCTCAGAGAACCATGAGAACAACCACACATTAAGCCACTGAGAGAGAACGACAGGGGTCCGAACTAAATAAATAAATAACGACACAACATGAAAACATACAAAACAAACAGAAGGGACCCTTTGCTTGTTCTGAATGTACAAAATCAGTACGAAGATATTGCACGTACAGAATGATAAAAACAAAGTTGACAAACAAACAAATAATTCACTACATACTTAAGAGCTTATTTTAGTCACTCAACTACTCAGGTTTTGTGAAGAAAACAAAAATATAGTAAATTATGAAAGAAAAAATAAATGATTATTGTATTTCGATTTGAAGAGTCAAGAATGCAGCTTCATCATTGGCATGAGACGTTACCAGCTCTACTGTGGGTCCATCAGTAAAGTCTCCGATASGTCAGGCAAGCTGTGAGCTGAGCCAGCATATAGCCAAGAGAAGCCCGTTAGCTCAACAAGAGAGCTGTGACACATCTTCACTGCTATCTTACTACACGTCCTTACTCACAGTACTAAACATATAAAGGAGTACTATACTGAGCTGAGTGGGACCCATCTACCCAGCAGATGAGCAACATATGCTCAGTAAATACCCATGCCAAGAAGTGTCTGTCCACTCTAATGTTTTATATAGCACTAGGAGGGCCATGTGCCACAGCTGCATTCCTGAGTCTCTCAATGCTCTGGTTGGAAGGCAAAGGGTACCAGAGCAGGTTATTGGCCTGCCTGACAATGTGGGTTCACGCCTCCTTTCCATCTATCCTGTTACCATAGAGTCAGTATAACACTGAGAAAGTTCATTTCTAATGATAATAATAATGGTTGTATAATCTTAGAAGGTACTTTACGCACAATATACTGTACATGAAGTCTGGACTAAATAGTTTATGCATTAGTAATTGGCACATTTATTAATGAGAGTTAGGAGACAACACATAAAGCTGTCATCTACAGTAAATGCAGCACTAGAACTACTACCATTGAGACTGTTCCTCAGTTGTTAGCCTGTCCATTGGTCTAGGTATTGTGAAATGATTACACCTAGCTTTTCTACACTACATGAATTCTACGAGAGGCAACAACAAATAGCATTCTTAAAAATAAAGAAAGGGTTTCACAAACTTCAAGAAAGCAGTGTTAAAGCTAGCTTTGATAAAAAAGACTGTGTACAATATAATATGCCATCATGACAGAGACAACAGTCAGAAATGTTTCCCCAGGCCTGTCCCAACTCCTTACACGAAGGGAAGACAGGCTATTGAAAGAACAGAGCAATGTAGAGCGGCCTACAGAGATGCACGGTTCTCTTCAGCCGTCACAGCCGGGTTTGGTGTGAGTTCACAGGGTTTCCCCGTACAAGGGAAAGGGTTTCCCCGTACAAAACGCCTCCTCTCTCAACCCCTGACAGAAAGAAAGAGGCCCCCACTCTAGGGTTCGAGCCGTGGCCCTTAGTGGAGGAATTGAGTCTGATTTCCAACCTGCATATTGGTGAGATGCTGAAATAGGGAGGGGATACAGGTGACTGCCAGAGGTCCATCTCAACAATCAGCAGTGGAAAGGCCATGGACAATATACCCTCTGTCCCATTGGTGGACGAGGGTCTCTCTCTCTCTCTCTCTCTCTCTCTCTCTCTCTCCTCTCTCTCTCTCTCTCTCTCCTCCTCTCCTCTCTCTCCGTCTCTCTCTCTCCTCTTCTCTCTCTCTCTTATCTCTCGACTTCTCTCTCTCTCTCTCTCTTTCTTCTCTCTCTCTCTCTCTCTCTCTCTCCTCTCTCCTCTCTCCTCATCTCCTCCTCTCCTCATCTCTCTCTTCTTCTCCGCTCTCCTCTCTCTCTCTCTCTCTCTCTCCTCTCTCTCTCTCTCGTCCTCTCTTCTCTCTCCTCTCTCCCCTTCTCTCTCCCTCCTCTCTCTCTTCTCACACCACGGTGCTGATGCCACTGTGCTTGGGTTTGGACCCGCCGGGTGCCGGGCTCTGCTGCTGACTGTGGTGGTGAAGGGCATGCTGGGAGTGTGAGGCATGATGGCCGTGGGTGCTGTGACTGTGCTGTGGTACAAGCGGGTGTTGGTGTGAGTGGGAGGAGGATGCGTATGCTGCCGGGTGCTGGTGGTACTGTGTGTGGGGCGGGGGGTGGTAGTGGTGCTGGTGGTGGTAGGGAGGGGGGTTCTGTTGGACGTGGCAGTACTGGGAGTGGTGGAGCTGGGCCTGGGCTACCTGCTGGGCTGTG
Source organism: Salvelinus sp. IW2-2015 (assembly GCF_002910315.2). NCBI lineage: Eukaryota > Metazoa > Chordata > Actinopteri > Salmoniformes > Salmonidae > Salvelinus > Salvelinus sp. IW2-2015. Next base: position 9,740,998 of record NC_036857.1, on the reverse strand, counting down.
TGGTGGAGGTTGGACGGATGGGGCGTGTGGGAGATGAGGGTGGGGTGACCGGGCGGAGGAAGAGGAGGATGGCTCTGGGATGAAGGCTTTGCCCGCTTGCTGCCGAAGAGCGACCCGAGGAGGGAGGAGGAGTTGGGGATGGTGGGGTGGCCCCGAGGCGGGCCCTCACTTCGGGGGGTTGTGGCTCTCCGGCGTGTGTGGGGGCTGCTAATGATGGACCCCTGTGGGAGAGAAGAAGGGGACATCATATCTATCCGTACCTTTAATACAACTGGACATTCACACGGTACCTCCTACTAGTCTAAACTACCATCATTTAGGTTACGGTACCCCCTCATGGAAATGGGGCAAATTGCCTGCATATTCAACAGCAAGTTGCACAACGTTACAGACAGAGCATGCAAAAAAATGAACTAAAATGCCATCTCATTATGGTGGACAGACAAATAATGAATGGTAATATTAGAGTTATGGCCACTCTTGACAATGTTACAAATGAAGAAACCTACATTTCAAAACAAACCTCAAACTCTAACATAATGTGTCAAATCTGTTCAACGTGTCTGTGAGATTTGAAAACTGAACCTTCATAATAGATGCATCAAAACTATACAGGCCTATACATATTCATATTGTTGAACGCCTTCCAAACCTGCACAGAGTCCCACATGCAAATGGTTAAAAACAATGGAGGCAGAGGATCCACATGCAGAGGAGGTAGAGGAGGAATGTATGCACATTTTAAAAGAACTATGTTCACTTCTCCCCTGTTCTAGTTCCAACTCTATCCTTTATGTAATTCATCCACATTTTAGAAGCCCTTCATTTGGTGCGTGCTCTCTCCAAGGTTGTAAAGAGACCCTATAGATTTATTTGAAAGTGGAATGACATTTTAAGGGTCCCCAGACTCTAAAACCAACACATGAACACATGGAATGAATAAATGATGATGAATGAAATCCACATCTTTCATATTGACTATTTCATATTGTGTGTAAAACAGCCCATTGATAAGAGTTCTGATAGTGAGATATTGTAGAGATACTGCTGTAAAATAACCTACCTCCCTGACCTTCTAATCTCTCTGGGCTTTCTTTCCATAGGACAGGCAGGGGACAGGAGAGGGACCAGTTTGGTGAGAGAGAGGAACCAGGGGACAGGAGAGGGACCAGGGTGGTGAGAGAGAGGAACCAGGGGACAGGAGGAACCAGGGGACAGTAGAGGGACCAGGGTGGTGAGAGAAAGGAACCAGGGGACAAGAGAGGGACCAGGGTGGTGAGAGAGAGGAACCAGGGGACAGGAGAGAGACCAGGGTGGTGAGAGAAAGGAACCAGGGGACAGGAGAG
>NC_036857.1:9709650-9739017 GCF_002910315.2 Salvelinus sp. IW2-2015 | reverse complement strand
CTTGTTTCAAGAAAAAGGGCAAACTGGCCACATGACCAAAACAAGAAATGTCTCCCATCTAGACAAGGCCAGTTTCAGAGGCAGGCAGCCCATGCATGCACACGAACCGAGGCAGGCAGGTTGTTAAAAGGCATCCGAGAGAGAAAAAAAATGATCATAACACTAAATGAACTGAGAGTCTATGAAGCAGAGGGGGGTGCAAGACCAAAAAAAATGTACGGAGTGTTTTGACAGGGCACATCATCACATAGAGAGTAGCTTGGATACCAGCTGCTTCCAACTTACTTCCATATTGCTGTCTAGTGATCCTGCACTGCTGCGGCGCCCACGCTTGCCTGCCCGAGACATGCAATACCACAGATTAGAGATGGATAGGACAGCACTCCTGGATCAACTACAGAGGTTTAGGCAGCCCTCCTCTCCCCTAGGGGGCAGTGCAGGGGTTGTGAGTAGTACACTGGAAGCTGAGATAAATCTGGGCTGAGGTGAGATCAGGGGGTCAGGAAGAATGTGGGGAACTGGTTGATAGGTAGGTATTACTGTGGCGAAGTTAAGTCCATTACTTTTGCAGCTTTGTTCAGAGATAAAGACAAACATTTGGTCTGTGTACTTCTACACTATTCATATTATATATCCTAGATTTCTGATAATAAGCTTTCTAAAACACTCAAGTGATGCTAGAACGAATCTCCGGCATGGGCTCAAACTTAAAAGGACAAGGAAATCATTTTTGTAACAATAAGCTGAGGACATCTGCATAACTACAAAGCCTTTAGCAAACTACACTCTACAACTAGTGAAGATTATCCAGTGTTTTTTTTAAAATGGTCCTGATAAAATGTGACAACAGGGATTTAATGTTGTCACAAGATGTAGATTGTCATAAGGGCAGGTCACAACTGGCTTTGAAGAGAGCCAATGGCAGTGACAGTCACGGAGGAACATCAAAAGCAATACAATGGCTGTTGCACATGAGATGTACGAGCAAATACAGAAAAGGCCCAAGGGCAAACAGAGCGGTTTGCCACTGTTAGAGGCTCAGCCAATGGATACAGGAACAGTCTCAACATATGGAGAAAGGAGAAAACCCAATGGGAATGGAAATATCAGGAAGTACATAATGAGATGGAGAATAACGAGAAAAGAAAAAAACACAGGAAATGACCACACTATCATGCCACGTCCTGCGATTAGACAGTTAGGGCTTAACCATACACACACACAGGAGGGTGGATACGCTATGTTGTTCTATTGACTTCAGCACTGACTAACCTTATCATATCAGTATTTCAGTACAGTATCCAACATGACAATGGAAACAGAGCAAATACTTCCCAATGTGAGATACAGTAGGACTGTAGAACTCCTATATGGATTTCATTACGTTACCATGATGTCTTAACATAACTGAGATCTGGAATGAATGACATGTCCTCAAGGTGCTGCGCATTAGAGTCAGAGATGCTATGTGAAGTACTGATATTCATGACAATGAGATGTTTGTTGTCATTTTGGAACCAAATCTCATCTTTTGTCAGTTATTGTATGAGAACATATCCCCATTGAGTTCAGTGGGGTTGAATCACAGCAATGGAAGAATGACTGGTAGGGTGAGTGAATAAATGGTAGATTAATTGAACATATAACAAGCAAAGCTCGTCATGAAATGTTTTGAGAAACAATAGGGATTTAAGAATGAGAATGTGACACGTAAAGGTGCAAAAATCAAAGGTGTTCATTGAGATATAAAGTATATTTGGATTCAGATACAGGGAAGAGAGCCATCCTTCAATATCACTTTTCAGTGAACAGGCAAATCCTCTAAAGTAGGRCTATGGATAATATCATACCAAATAGCTTATTCATTTAGAAACTTGTATTTTTCTATGGAACTCACCTACTTCTCGTTTCATATCCCAGGTTATGATAATACTATTTCACATTGAGGTAGGGCACCAGTATCAGAAAATCATCTTGGGACTAAACTTACAAAGGACCTTAAGCTCAATGATCCTGTGGAGTCTCACCCTGCGCAGGTATAGTATGCCTTTTAGTTATTTCATAGGAACATCTCAGTGGAATAATGGTTTGATTGATCATCAATACAACTTAGGGGAGGAGGCGAGAAGTCTGACATTAATTAATGCATGGTGCTCTAAAACATAATGTTGGATGCTCTGAGTTATATCACTATAGGACCAGTAAGGAGGTAACAAAACAGAGGGTCTCTCCCAGGAAAGGACCCTCTGGTGAACACAATGATGACCTTTGACCTTACCTGCTTCGGAGAGGTCGCGGAGGGAGCTGCTGAGGGCGCTCCTCTTCAGGCCCTCGCCCATGGTGTAGGTGTCGTCCAGACTGGCACGGTTCATGTTGCCGTTGCCAGCCTCCTTCTTCAGCCCAGAGCTCTGGGACATACTGGGCCTCACCACCCCTTTCTGCTTCTCCAGCTCAGCTGTATATCAACATACACATTATTATTATTTAAAAACAATTCACCTTTATTTAACCAGGTAGGCCAGTTGAGAACAAGTARTCATWAACTGCGACCTGGCCAAGATAAAGCAAAGCAGTGCGACAAAAGCAACAACACAGAGTTACACATAAACAAACGTACAGTCAATAACACAATAGAAAAATCMATGTACAGTGTGTACAAATGTAGAACAGTAGGGAGGTAAATTGGGAGAGAGTAAGGTGAGGAGTGTGTAGTGTGTCTTTGTTTCAGTGCTAGCTTTCAGACACACAATAGTTCTACATTTTCTCATATAATTTCATCACTGGCACATGCCTTATTTTCTCATAGACTATTAGTATACATTCGGTAACTATTGCATATACATAGTAATTAAATGCTGCATTGTTAGTGCATCTAAATCCTTTTGGACGTTTGACTGGTTCTTAAAAATAGTGTTCTGTGTGTTTCCCTTTGATGAATCCCACAAACACAGTCCTCATCCTGGTAGCCATCCTGTGAACTCTATAAATAGTCCTCATCCTGATAGCCATCCTGTGAACTCTATAAATAGTCCTCATCCTTGGTAGCCATCCTGTGAACTCTATAAATAGTCCTCATCCTGATAGCCATCCTGTGAACTCTATAAATAGTCCTCCTCCTGATAGCCATCCTGTGAACTATATAAATAGCCTCCTCCTGGTAGCCATCCTGTGAACTCTATAAATAGTCCTCCTCCTGATAGCCATCCTGTGAACTCTATAAATAATCCTCCTCCTGGTAGCCATCCTGTGAACTCTATAAATAGTCCTCATCTTATAGCCATCCTGTGAACTCTATAAATAGTCCTCATCCTGATAGCCATCCTGTGAACTCTATAAATAGTCCTCATCCTGGTAGCCATCCTGTGAACACTATAAATAGTCTCATCCTGATAGCCATCCTGTGAACTCTATAAATAGTCCTCATCCTGGTAGCCATCCTGTGAACTCTATAAATAGTCCTCATCCTGTAGCCATCCTGTGAACTCTATAAATAGTCCTCCTCCTGGTAGCCATCCTGTGAACTCTATAAATAGTCCTCATCCTGGTAGCCATCTGTGAACTCTATAAATTAGCTCCTCTTCTGGTAGCCATCCTGTGAACTCTATAAATAGTCCTCATCCTGATAGCCATCCTGTGAATTCTGTAAACAGTACTCCTCATAAACAGTGAATTAGTAATGAGGACCATGAGGCCCTCTCTGCCTCTATTTGACTGAGTTTACATGACCCACGGCGGCTAGGGAGGGAGGGAGGGGCGGACAGAGGGAGGGAGGGAGAGGGGAACAGAGGGAGGGGCGGACAGAGGGAGGGAGGGGCGCACAGAGGGAGGGAGGGAGGGAGGTGGACAGCGGAAGAGCTAAAATGTCTGCTCACACTCTATCCTGTATTTCTCCATTTCCTGGACCTCGGCGATGGACTCCCGCAGGTCGTCAGTAAACTTCTTGCGGTCCTGGGGGTTGGGCGCGTTAAAGTTGATGAGGACTTTGATGTCGGCACCTGGTATGGCTGATGTAAGCTTGATTCCATTCCCGTAATCTGGACAAGAGASAGAGCAAGCGAGCTAGAGAGACCTTTAAAACTAGGTCCATCGACCACAGATGAAGTTTAAAAGAACACGTTCCGAAAATCTGTCTGATGTTTTGAAAGTATAAACAGTGTCTCATTCCATCATCACAGGACGGTTAGATATATTTCTGTGGTAAATTATACCCAGTGGGATGTACTATATACAGTGCATTCAGAAAGTATTCAGACCAGTGAACTTTTCCACATTTTGTTACTTTAAAGCCTTATTCTAAAATGTATTAAATTATATATTGTTTTCAATCTACACACAATACCCCATAATGACAAAGTTAAAACAGGTTTTTAGATATTTTTGCAAATTAAAAAATAGATAGTATTCAGATCCTTTGCTATGAGACTCGAAATTTAGCTCAGGTGCATCCTGTTCCATTGATCATCCTTGAGATGTTTCTACAACTTGGTTGGAGACCACCTGTGGTAAATTCAACTGATTAGACATGATTTGGAATGATACACACCTGTCTATTTAAGATCCCACAGTTGACAGTGCATGTCAGAGAAAAAAAACAAGCCATGAGGTTGAAGGAATTGTCCGTAGAGCTCCGAGATAGATTGTGTTGAGGCACAGATTTGGGGAAGGGTACCAAAAAATGTCTGCAGCATTGAAGGTCCCCAAGCACACAGTGGCCTCCATCATTCTTAAATGGAAGAAGTTTGGAACCACCAAGACTCTTCCTAGAGCTGTACGCCAGGCCAAACTGAGCAATCGGYGGAGAAGGGCCTTGGTCAGGGAGGTGACCAAGAACCCCATGGTCACTCTGACAGAGCTCAGTTCCTCTGAGGAGATTGGAGAAACTTCCAGAGGGACAACCATCTCTGCAGCACTCCACCAATCAGGCCTTTATGGTAGAGTGGCCAGACGGAGGCCACTCCTCAGTAAAAGGCAAATGACAGCTCATTTAGAGTTTMCCAAAAGGCACTTAAAGGACTCTGACCATAAGAAAACAGTCTGATGAAACCAAGATTGAACTCTTTGGCCTGAGTGCCAAGCGTTACGTCTGGAGGAAACATGGCACCATCCCTACGATGAAGCATGACGGTGGCAGCATCATGCTGTGGGGATGTTTTTCAGGGACAGGGACTGGGAGACTAGTCAGGATCGAGTGAAAGATGAATGGAGCAAAGTACAGAGAGACCCTTGATGAAAACCTGCTCCAGAGCGGTCAGGACCTCAGACTGGGTCAAAGGTTCACCTTCCAACATGACAATGAAGCACACAGCCAAGACAACGCAGGAGTGGCTTTGTGACAAGTCTCTGAATATCTTTGAGTGGCTCAGCCAGAGCCCAGACTTGAACCCAATCGAACATCTCTGGAGAGACCTGAAAATAGCTGTACAACGATGCTCRCCATCCAACCTATTAGAGCTTGAGAAGATCTGCAGGGAAGAATGGGAGAAACTCCCCAAATACAGGTGAGCCAAGCTTTTAACGTCACACCCAAGAAGACTCGAGGCGGTCATCGCTGCCAAAGGTGCTTCAACAAATTACTGAGTAAAGGGTCTGAATACTTATGTAAATGTGATATTTAAGTTTACATTTTTTCTAAATGTGCTAAAAATGAAAAAATCCAGTTTTTGCTCTGTTATTATGGGTTATTGTGTGTAGATTGATGAGAAAAAACAATTMAATCACTTTTAGAATAAGGCTGGAAAAGGTCAAGGGTCTGAATACTTTCCGAATGCACTTTAAGCATGCTGGGCTAACACATTGGGGAGATGGTGAATTGGGAGTGAGAGGTCTGTGCCACTTACGCTGGTTCTCAAACATCAGAACCTGCATCCCATACAGAGAGAAAGACTGCCTGAAGCTGTATGTCACAGAGTTCTTCTTCTTCTGGAAAATCTTTGTCACCTGTACCCAAATAAACACACAAACAAACACACAGCCAAATACACAAGTTATACTGTGGGGGCAAGAAAGAGAGAGAATTTAAGAGGTTTAAACTAAAAAGATTGGATCATTGTTGTTGCTGTGAGGCTAGAATTATCATATTTAGGACAGGATAGGATAGGAGAAAGGAAGGAGACGTACCACCAGAAGATCATTAAACAGGAAGATCTCCCGCTGGTGCAGGCCCAGCTTCTGGAGCTTGTTGGGGTCCGGCACTTCAAACAGCCGGCAGTAGCAGACCAGCCTGCGATGGGGCAGGGACAGGACCTAGAAGCCAAAACAACAACATTACTCCCTAACACTCAGAGGTCAGGCACTGAGCTCAGGCCACAAATAAATATGACCCCAAAATAGAACAGTTTTTACTCCTTAAAAACAGTTATATTTTGGGGTCATATTAGAAATGCACACACTCAGATATATGCACGCACACACCCTCAGCTATGCCAACAGGGAAATAAAAACGGAAACTATGAGCCTCCATTTTAGGATGATTTAGTGTGAGGAGTGCAAAGGAAACGGCTTTTAATGATGTCTGAATAGTGTGCTATAAACCCCCTGGTGCTGCTGTTTCTCCTTGTTACATTATTCATCCTAATGTATTCATTGTCGTTTGGAGAGGTGCTTTCACCACCCTAGTTTGTTTGGGAGTCAGGGGGACACAGAGTAATTAGACTAGGTTCCCTTAGACCAAAACACATCTGTCATTTATTCCCTCAAACAATGTGCTCATAAAAGTTTAATACCAGCAAATTAAAACGGTCTGATTCATCCAATGAAAATTCATGAAAAGCAGGAGCTGGTAGATCATTTTCCTGTAGAATAATATGATTATGTAAACAGTGTAATGTAGAATAATATGATTATGTAAACAGTGTAATGTAGAATAATATGATTATGTAAACAGTGTCATGCTAGAATAATATGATTATGTAAACAGTGTCATGTAGAATAATATGATTATGTAAACAGTGTTAATGTAGAATAATATGATTATGTAAACAGTGTTATGTAGAATAATATGATTATGTTAAACAGTGTTCATGTAGAATAATATGATTATGTAACAGTGTAATGTAGAATAATATGATTTATTTAACAGTGTAATGTAGAATAATATGATTATGTAAACAGTGTCATGAGATAATATGATTATTAAACAGTGTAATGTAGAATAATATGATTTATGTAAACTGTAATGGCTGTAGAACAGAAGCCTGCAAGCATATAGGTTACAGAAGTTACATCGTTTATTATTCTCCTAAATATATTCAGAACAATCTTTCAGCACTTCTCACCCCTAAAACATTCATGACTAATAATACCCACTCTAACAAATGTCTTGTCTGTGTGAGGCTTCTGTTTGTGTGTGTGTGTGTGTGTGTGTGTGTGTGTGTTGTGTGTGTGTGTGTGTGTGTGTGTGTGGTGTGTGTGTGTGTGTGTGTGTGTGTTGGCATGTGTGTGGCAGTGTGTGTGGCAGTGTGTGTGGCAGTGTGTGTGTGGCATCTGTCTGGTCTGTTCCTGGCAGTTATATATGCCTGGCTCAGCATACAGTCAGTAAACACTGCAGCTCACTAGCACCTAGGAATTTATATGTGTTGACTCTGTCTACAGGAGCATCAAAAGAGATCCTGCTCATCTCAGTAATAGGTGTGGGCTTTCAGGGGAAAGTAGACCCTTAATCCAACTAAAGTAGTCTGAAACAACAAGTATCCACAGGACTTGGATGATTTTAGGCATCCTGATACAGTAAGACCGGGTGATGGTAGTTTAGACCTAACACTAAATACAAGTACAGTCAGGGCCATCATTATTGGCACCCTTGATGAAGATGAGCAAAAAAAGACTGTATAACATAAATAATTCAAATACTGAGCTAGATTGTATGCTAAAAAAGTTAGAAAATTACATTTTTTTATACTAATACAATTGCTCATCTCATCGCTGGACTTGAATCCCATTGAAAACCTGTGGCTTGAATTGAAGAGGGCAGTTCATAAGAGCAGATTCTGTATGGAGGAATTCTGTATGGAGGAATGATCTAAGATCCCCCTAATGTGTTCTCCAATCTTAAAAAACATTTTAGAAAAAGGCTCAGTGTCGTTATCTTCGCAAGGCGAGGGCGTTGGAGTATTGAAAACAGGGGTTCCAATCATTTTTACCCCAATCTCATAGCAATTGAATTAGTATAAAATAATATAATACATTTTTTTTTGGAGCATACAATATAGTTCAGCATTTGTATTATTTATTTTATACAGTCTTTGTTGCTCATCTTCATCAAGGGTGCCAATAATGATGGAGCTGACTGTACATGCATAGCCCTGACTTACATATAAATTGTGGGTGAGGAAAACAAGAAAAGAAAAAGAAAGAAAAGAAACGTCCTCTCACTGTCAACTGCGTTTATTTTCAGCAAACTTAACATGTGTAAATATTTGTATGAACATAACAAGATTCAACAACTGAGACATAAACTGAACAAGTTCCACAGACATGTGACTAACAGAAATTGAATAATGTGTCCCTGAACAAAGGGGTGGTCAAAATCAAAAGTAACAGTCAATGCAGCTGGTGGCCACATCAGATACTAAGTACTGCAGTGTATCTCCTCATGGACTGCACCAGATTTGCCAGTTCTTGCTTTGAGATGTTACCCCACTCTTCCAAGGCATCTGCAAGTTCCCGGACATTTCTGGGGGGAATGGCCCTAGCCCTCCGATTTAATATAGGTTCCAGACGTACTCAATGGGATTGAGATCCGGGCTCTTCGCTAGCCATGGCAGAACACTGACATTCCTGTCTTGCAGGAAATCACGCATAGAACGAGCAGTATGTCTGGTGGCATTGTCATGCTAGAGTCATGTCAGGATGAGCCTACAGGACGGGTACCACATGAGGGAGGAGGATGTCTTCCCTGTAACGCACAGCATTGAGATTGCCTGCAATGACAACAAGCTCAATCCGATGATGCTGTGACACACCGCCCCAGACCATGACGGACCCTCCACCTCCAAATCGATTCCGCTCCAGAGTACAGGCCTCGGTGTAAAGCTCATTCTTTCGACGATAAACGCAAATCCGACCATCAACCCTGGTGAGACAAAACAGCAACTCGTCAGTGAAGAGCTCTTTTTGCCAGTCCTATCTGGTCCAGCAACGGTGGGTTTGTGCCCATAGGTGACGTTGTTGCCGGTGATGTCTGGTGAGGACCTGCCTTACAACAGGCCTACAAGCCCTCAGTCCAGCCTCTCTCAGCCTATTGCGGACAGTCTGAGCACTAATGGAGGGATTGTGCGTTCCTGGTGTAACTTGAGCAGTTGTTGTTGCCATCCTGTACCTGTCCCGCAGGTGTGATGTTCGGATGTACCGATCCTGTGCAGGTGTTGTTACACGTAGTCTGCCACTGCGAGGACGATCAGCTGTCCGCCCTGTCTCCCTGTAGTGCTGTCATAGGCATCTCACAGTACGGACATTGCAATTCATTGCCCTGGCCATATCTGCAGTCCTCATGCCTCCTTGCAGCATGCATAAGGCACATTCACGCAGATGAGCAGGGACCCTGGGCATCTTTCTTTTGGTGTTTTTCAGAGTCAGTAGAAAGGCCTCTTTAGTGTCCTAAGTTTTCATAACTGTGGACTTAATTGCTACTTACCGTCTGTAAGCGGTTAATGTCTTAACGACCGTCCACAGGTGCATGTCATCTCAATTGTTTATGGTTCATTGAACAAGCATGGGACACGTATTTAAACCTTTACAATGAAGTCTGTGAAGTTATTTGGATTTTTACGATATCTTTGAAAGAAGGGTCCTGAAAGAAGGACGTTTATTTTTTTGCTGAGTAATATAGGTTGTTACTAGGGCTGTGGCTGGCGGCGCGCTCTGGCGGCTCCTGACTGGCGGGCGGCTCTGGCGGCTCCTGACTGGCGGGCGCTTGGGGCTCCTGACTGACGGACGGCTCTATCGGCTCCTGACTGACGGACGGCTCTAATGGCTCGGGACAGACGGGCGGCTCAGATGGCCTGCAGGCAGGCGGCTCAGATGGCGTGGGCAGGCAGCTGGGCGGCTCAGATGGCGCTGGGCAGGCAGGCAGCTCAGATGGCGCTGGCCAGGCAGGCAGCTCAGATGGCGCTGGGCAGGCGAGCTCGATGGGTGGCAGCGCAGTCAAACTGCGCTGGGCAGACGGAGCTCAGGCGGCGCTGGGAGACGGGCAGCGAGGCGGCGCTGGGCAGACGGGCAGTGCAAGGCGGCGATGGCAGACGGGCAGTGCAGCGGCTGGCAGACGGCCGACTCTGACCTGCTGAGGCGCACAGTAGGCTGGTGCGTGGTGCCGGAACTGGTGGTACCGACTGGAGACACGCACCACAGGGCTAGTGCGGGGAGCAGGAACAGTGCCACTGGACTCTCAAGGCGCACTATAGGCCTGGTGCGTGTACCGGCACTGGTGGTACCGGGAGGGACGGTGGGCGCACCTCAGGGCGAGTGCGGGGAGAAGGAACAGTGCGTACAGGGCTTGGAGACGTACAGGAGGTCTTGTGCGTGTGTTGGCACTGGTGGTACTGGGCTGGGAAACTCACCACTGGGCGAGTGCGAGGGGTGTGCCACAGAGGAGTGGTGTCTGGCGGCTGAGAGCTGGGACTCGGGAGCTGGCACAGGACGTGGCAGGGAGGGAGGCGCACAGGAGGCCTGGTGCGTGGTGCTGGCACAGTCTTCACCAGACTGCTAGCACGCACCTCAGGAGAGTATGGAGAGCTGACTCAGGTGACATCAAATCCAGCACACGCTCCTTCAAGCGGATGCGGTGCTTTATGCTCCACACCAGCAATCCCTAATTTCCTCTCCTCCAATTTCCCCATTAATTCATCCACAGTCTCAGCTTCACTCCCCTTACTCACCTCCAATTCCACCTCGACTGGCTCTGGTTCCATCTTCGCTTCTCACAGTAGCACGGGGAGCTGGCTCAAGTCTCTACTTGACCCAGCTACACTCCCGAGAGCCCCCCAAGAAATTTTCGGGGTTGCCAGCCGCTCTGCGTGCTAGCTCCTCATACCGGCGCCTCTCTGCTTTCGCTGCCTCAGTTCTGCCTTGGGCGGCGATATTCCCTGGTTGTGCCCAGGGTCCTCCGCCGTCTAATATTCCTCCCAATTCCCATAGTCCTGCGATCGCTGCTGCTGCCTTGTATCAGCTGCTGCTTGTCCGGTTTTGGTGGTGATTCTGTCACGATCGTCGTAACGTGGAAGAGAAGAGGACCAAGGCGCAGCGTGAAATGAATACATCTTCTTTATTATCAGACGAAGACGAAAACGAAACGAACACTATACAAAATCAAATAAACCGACGAACGTGAAGCTATACAAACTAAGTGCTAACAAGCAACATAGACATAGACAATCACCACAAACTACCTAATGACTATGGTTGCCTAAATATGGCTCTCAATCAGAGACAACGATAGACAGCTGTCTCTAATGAGAACCAATCTAGGCAACTATAGACATACATACACCTAGACTAAACACTGCCCCATAAACATACAAAAAAAACCTAGACAATACAAAACACATACTTCCCCCATGTCACACTCTGACCTAACTAAAACAATAAAGAAAACAAAGATAACTAAGGCCAGGGCGTGACACAAATGGGTCTTCCAAATGGGCAATGACCCCAAGCATACCTCCAAAGTTGTGGCAAAATGGCTTAAGCTCTCTAGGCTAGGGAGCGGTATTTTCACGTCCGGATGAAAAGCATGCCCAAAGTAAACTGCCTGCTACTCAGGCCCAGAAGCTAGGATATGCATATTATTAGTAGATTTGGATAGAAAACACTCTGAAGTTTCTAAAACATGATGTCTGTGAATATAACAGAACTTATTTGGCAGGCGAAACCCCGAGGACAAACCATCCAGGATATTRTTTTTTGAGGTGCCAGTGTTTTCAATGGGTTTTCTATGTGGATCTAGATTTCTAAGGCACTTGCTTGCAGTTCCTATCGCTTCCACTGGATGTCAACAGTCTTTAGAAATTGGTTGATGTTTTTCCTTTGTGTAATGAAGAAGTAGGGTCGAACGAGGTTCAGAACGAGGGTCGAGTCTAGTGTACTGTTGTGGTTGGGATGCGCGACCTGAAAGCTCGCTTCACTTTGTTTTTATCCGTTATTGAACGCAGTTTATCCCATCTTAAATTTGATCAATTATTTACGTTAAAAAATATCTAAAGTTGTATTAGGAAAGTTGTTTGAAATGTTTGGACAAAGATTACAGGTAGATTATTAGATATTTTGTAGTCATGTTGTGCGAGTTGGAACCGGTGTTTTTCTGGATCAAACGTGCCAAATAAATGGACATTTTGGAGATATAACGATGGAATTAATCGAACAAAAGGACCATTTGTGATGTTTATGGGACATATTGGAGTGCCAACAGAAGAAGCTCTTCAAAGGTAAGGCATTAATTATATCGTTATTTCTGAGTTTTGTGTCGCGCCTGGCGGGATGAAATATGATTGTCTGTGTTTGTTTGATGGGGTGCTGTCCTCAGATAATCGCATGGTTTGCTTTCGCCGTAAAGCCTTTTTGAAATCTGACACCGTGGCTGGATTAACAAGAATGTTAAATATTTACAATTCTGTAGTTTGAATTTGGCGCCCTGCACTTTCACTGGATGCTGGTCAGGTGGGACGGTAGCGTCCCGTCTAGCCTAGAGAGGTTAAGGACAACAAAGTCAAGGTATTGGAGTGGCCATCACAAAGCCCTGACCTCAATCCTATAGAAAATGTGTGGGCAGAACTGAAAAAGCATGTGCGAGCAAGGAGGCCTACAAACCTGACTCAGTTACACCAGCTCTGTCAGGAYGAATGGGCCAAAATTCACCCAACTTATTGTGGGAAGCTTGTGGAAGGCTACCCGAAACGTTTGACCCAAGTTAAACAATTTAAAGGCAATGCTACCAAATACTAATTTTGTGTATGTAAACTTAATAAAAGCTGAAATAAATCATTCTCTCTACTATTATTCTGACATTTCACATTCTTAAAATAAAGTGGTGATCCTAACTGACCTAAGACAGGGAATCTTTACTTGGATTAAATGTCAGAAATTGTGAAAAACTGAGTTTAAATGTATTTGGCTAAGGTGTATGTAAACTTCCGACTTCAACTGCATGCACTTAAATAGCGAATGGAGGATGCTTTTCCCGTGGTTCATTTTCATGCCAGCCCGGTAGGCGATACTCCTGTTGTAAAGACAAGCAATGTGCTTAATACTAGGAAAGTTGAGAAATAAATATAGTAGGCCTAGCCTATAGAAAGCTGATGGGAACCTCCTCTTTTTAATAGAGGCCATACCTCTGTTTTCTCACGCAATTGCATAGCCTATAGAAATGTTGTACAACATGATCTCATTTCCATTTATGTCAGAGTGATTAGAGGGACAATAGAGTGCTGAGTACCAGGCAGTTGGCATGTTTGGTAGGCTACTAATGACCATCAGCAGTATCAGAGCTTGGAGAAGCCTAAGTACTGTGACTAAACGGTCATGTGGAATTTGACTGCCTTCATGACTCGTGACTGCCGGTAATACGGTCACCACTACAGCCCTAGTGATTACATGGTGGTTACATGAAAACTGTGAACATGTACTTACACATCCTAGACCGTGGTGGAGAGATCCAATCTGCATTGAAAGGACAGAGAGAAGATCAAAAAGAGAACCTCATTACTGTTTATGTGCTTCCAGGACATCACCTAGATCATGTTACATATAAATGCAGCACATTAGTCACATTACATCTCATAGGTCATCTCATTGATGGGGTCATACAGACTCTTCCCTCTAAAGGTMTATGGTTACAGCCTGGTTCAGGATTAGTCTGGCTGTGTGTTTATGAGCCATCTACACTACGTACAAACCACCCTCATGAGAACCTCAAAGTAGAAGCTCAGTATTGCAGTTGTCCTGTAGGTAATTTGACAGTCAGTAATGAGTTGAATGCCACACGTGGTCCCGTGTGGCTCAGTTGGTAGAGCATGGCGCTTGCAACGCCAGGGTTGTGGGTTCAATTCCCAAGGGGGGACCAGGATGAATATGTATGAACTTTCCAATTTGTAAGTCGCTCTGGATAAGAGCGTCTGCTAAATGACTTAAATGTAATGTAAATGTAATGAATGAGGTGGTTTAAACCAGTGTCTCCTAATCCTGGTCCTTGAGTACCCCCAACTGTACACAGTTTCTGTTGTAGCCCTTGACAACCACACCGCATTCAACTCATTGAGGACTTGATGATAAGTTGAATCAGGTGTGCTTGTCCAGGGTTAATATAAACATGTGTACTGTTGGGCGTACTCGAGGACCAGGGTCTGGAAACAGTGGTTTAAACAACAGAGGTGAAAACTAATCCTCCAGGTCTACAGTACCAGTGGGACAGATACAGGTAACTGACAAAATAAAGGACACCAACAGAAACAGCCCCCAGAACAGCTTCAGTGCATAGATTCTACAAGTGTCTGGGAGTATATTGGAGGGATGTGACTCCATTCTTCAACGAGAAATTCCATAATTTGGTGTTTTGTTGACGGTGGTGGAAAACTCTGTCTCGTGCGCCACTCTAGAATCTTGCATAAGTGTTCCATTGGGTTGAGATCTGGTGACTGACACAGACACAGACACTATGACCCTAAGCATGATGGGATGTTAATTGCTTAGTTAACTCAGGAACCACACCTGTCTGGAACCTGCTTTCAATACAGTATGTATTTACTCAAGTGTTTCCTTTATTTTGGCAGTTACCTGTAGATTGTTATAGGACGGAAGTCTAATGTGGATTTTAATGTCCAGGTTCTCCACTGTACTGTGGGTTCTCTGAGGGTTTCGATACTGCTGTTTAGTGATGATGAGGGATCATTTTTCATTGCATTACATTATAGCGTGTGGTGAAAGAGTGATCGCCTTCTGCTCCACTACTGGGAGATATAAGGAGTCCATCATCATGCTAAAATCAGTCCGTCTGGAGCTTCCTGGGGTATACGGGTTTAATAACTTTAAATTCATGCGGTCACTGAGAATCTCAGGCCTTGTTCCCCTCTATCTTTCCATGACTGAAATGTAATTCATGTCTACAGGTACAGACTAGGCTTCTTCACTATATGCAGTACTTCACTATATTAAGTGTTAAGGCATTAATGAGACACATTGGTAACACAGAAGAACAACAAAAAACAAACTCTCTCTCTCTCCAAGTAAGGGAAGGTTATGGGAGTTCATTCTTCATTAGACTGCAGAGGCCGGGCTTCCCACTTGTGCCATCAAACCCCTGCAACTTATCCAGAATGCCACAGCAACCTTCCCAAGTTCTCCCATGTCATGTCACCTGCTCATCCGCACACTCCACTGGCTTCCAGTCGAAGCTCACATCCACTACAAGACCCTGTTGCTTACTTACAGAGCAGCAAGGGGAACTGCCCCTCCCTACCTTCAGGCTATGCTCAAACCCTACATCCCAATACGAGCACTCCGTTCCACCACCTCTGGTCTCATGGCTGTCCCACCCTTACGAGAGGTCAGTTCCCACTCAGACCAGTCAAAGCTCTTCTCTGTCCTGGCACACCAATGGTGGAACCAGTTTCCCTCTGATGCTGGGACAGCAGAGTCCCTTTATTGAGGAAAAATTTACTTACTGGGACTGTGAACTGTGGTTGTCTCACCCAGCTTTCTTAAGATGAATGCACTAACTGTAAGTCGCTCTGGATAAGACCATCTGCTAAATGACAAAAATGTAAAATGAGGTGGCTGACACCTCAAGGGCCGTGGGTGTATTAAAGTCACCAGTGTGAAGGTCTCAGAGTCAGACATGACTCATTACTCTCCAGTACTACAGACACAGGACCCTGCAGCTGCCAGTGGACTGCCAATACAGTACTGCAGAAGCCCTCCTCTTTCTGTGAGGGTTTGCACACCAACAGTAGGAGAAGAGGTGATAGCTTTAAATATGAAAATGTGTGAAGACACAACACTATCTCTCTCTCTCTCMCTCTCTCTCTCTCCATGGATAAATGCATGTCTTTGGCCTGTATTTGACAAACCGAACACAATAGTTAATCGTAGTGCTATGGAGTGGCACATTTCATTAAGATGACAAGTCTTTCCAGTGTAAAACCCAAGGGCATTTCCGTCATCTGCCTTGGATCAAGTGCTCTGCAAGAAGTGCTGTAGAAGAAGGGTTTTAGTTAAGTTCCTCACCGGTTTTTTGTTTCCCACTATGAGTTTCTCCACCTTCTGGACTTGAGACACATGGTCCTCGTTGGTCTTCAGCTCCCTCTTCCTGATCCTCTCATAGATTCCTACCAGAGTCTCCCTGGGGATGTCCTCCCCATCGTCCACCCCTGGGGAGGAGAGCAGACAATGGTTACACACACTCTCACTCAGAGACAAAGTCACACACACGCATGCACGCACAGGCGCACCACGCATGGACCCAGGCGCACACACACGCAAAACACATGCACACACTTTGTTCTTGTCATTGAGAGGGGAAAGTAGAGTGAGATTATGAATCCCTCTTAACCAATTACTTATTGTTGTTTTCCCATTACTGACACTCATCACGATAGATTATGAATTATCCCATCATGCTTTATTTCTCAAATAAAATCTCAAATGGCAAGATAAGACAAATAGTTTAATGTGCTTCTATCACACTGCTCAACCAATAATAAGAAATGCTAATGTATTATGCTAATGTGATTGTGTGAAGGAGCAAGTAATCAGTTGTAACACATAAACAATTCATATTTATCGCTCTGTTATAACACCAACACCTTAAACAGCCCCAACTCAGTCACAGCCTGCTTTGTCAACTTCCAGAAGGCTGACAGACAGCGAAATGTCATTTTAACACACGTGACATGTGGCAAATTCTTCAGATAGTCGACATGCTGCTGTCACCCTACCGGTGAAAAATATATTATTTTCATCTGTGTGTCATGAAATAGTTGCATTTGTGATTGAAATGCTGATTATGTAGCACAAATAAACAGTATTGTCGTGACACGTGTCAGAGTAGTGACATTCTGTCTGTGGACATTCTGTCTGTGGACATTCTGTCTGTGGACATTCTGTCTGCGGACAGTGGAGCCAGTTCCAGTTGTGATTGATCATTCTCTGCCCTGCTACATTCACGCTGTGCTTAACCTCGTCCCCAGGCTATTATGCACAGCGCATATACGCCTGGTACATCAACGATTCAAAGTTGGCCTTAGTGGGAGTGACCTTAGAATTCTAGTATTTGTCATAACATTTTTGCGAATCAAACAACTACGAGGCGTGGCTCTGTTCATGAGGTATTTTAGCGTACAGGGGAGGGTTAGGGGGAAGGTGTTGTGGGAGATGATTGGTTGGTAGGTTAAGCCGATTAAGGCATAAGGCTAATGAAGGCCAAGTTTGGCACGTTGGTCCACCAGACTCTTTGTGCATTTGGGCGGAAGTGTCTGGGAACGAGATTATGTTGAACTGGAGTGGATGTGTTTTTTCTTATTTTCTACAGATACATGAGTGGAACATGCTCAAGTGTTTTTTACTCAATATGCATTGTTGAAAGAGTGAAGAAATCGTTTTGTGAATGTCCCGCACTCGGTTTATGCAGTTTTTAGTTAATTTTTCTTATTTTCTCTTAAGTATACAGAGGACAAAGTCGCAGTTTTGACTTCAGAAACCCTGACATTTCCCCTTCTCTCTCTCACCTCTGAGATTCTTAACGAAGTCCTCCAGCTTCATCTTCCTCTCTGGCTTGACGTTGGGGCTGTACATATCCGTGTTGAGGAGGATGATGGCGAAAGCCAGGATGAAGATGGTGTCAGGGTTCCGGAACTGGCGCACCACCGTGGGGTTACAGATACAGTAGCGCTGACTGGAATACAGACAAAACAGGAAAGAGAGATGACATCACATGTCAGAGATTGAAAGAGTTATGGAGACTTTTGATATAGTGAGCCATCATAGAATGCAACAGAATGTTTAAAGCCTTATAGTCCACACAATGTGGTCATTTGTCTTGTTGACTTGCTGTTGAAAACGTGTTCAGGCCAGGATACAATGCATCAGACGATGGTCAATAACTGTCAGCATGGTGTYTGTACCATGCCATCATATTGCAGCATGGTGTGTGTACCATGCCATCATATTGCAGTGTCATGTATACCATGTCATCATATTGCTGCATGGTGTGTGTACCATGTCATCATATTGCAGCATGGTGTGTGTACCATGCCATCATATTGCAGNTGTGTACCATGTCATCATATTGCTGCATGGTGTGTGTACCATGCCATCATATTGCAGCATGGTGTGTGCACCATGCCATCATATTGCAGTGTCATGTGTACCATGTCATCATATTGCTGCATGGTGTGTGTACCATGCCATCATATTGCAGCATGGTGTGTGTACCATGCCATCATACTCTCTCTGTGTACATATTCCAAAATATGTGCAGTACTGTAGCCATTACAGTAATGCTAAAGACAGATATGGTACCCCTTTGACAAACCCTTCAGTATATGCTTCTCTCACACGGTATGATCTTTATCCAGTACATCCTTAACCTATACTCTCCTCTGTTGTCTCACCTGTAGGCTTCAATGAGGCGCTCCACCTTCTGCTCTCCTGGACCGGATGTGATTCTGGAACTTCCTCAGTGCCTGTCCAGCTCCATCGACGAGAAATCAATCTCATCTACCACACAGCTGGAACACACAACCAACCAGCCAACCACACAAAACCACACAATTAATTCACTAACCACAAAAGATATCGTTGATCAATGATTGTCTAGTATCTCATTTACTTCCAGATGAACACACAGATCACAGGGCATTCTGGCAATGCAGTTCAAGATTATCAGAATCTGCAGTTACTCCCAATAGCCTTTGATATGACACAAAACACATTTGAGAGGCCAAGTGTGAGGAGCAGCAGATTGTTCTTAAATGTGGAGATCTGTGTGTTTGAGAGAGGGTGACTTGGGGGTTTTCTAGTCCTATTGACACAGCCAGTCATCTCTATCGCCTGTTAGCATGTTAATGAGTCCAGCCTGTCCTCCCTCTCTCTCTCTCCCTGAGCAGCAGAGTGTGGACATTCTACCAGGCTGGCCTATCGCCTGTAGCATTAATGAGTCCAGCCTGGCTCTCCCCTCTCTCTCTCTCCCTGAGCAGCAGAGTGTGGACATTCTACCAGGCTGGCCCAAAGCCACAGATATACAAAGTTGAAATAAAAAAATAGAATCAAATAAAATGTATTAGTCACATTCACAGCAGGTATAAAACTTGCGGTGAAATGCTTGCGTGCTAGCTTCCTCAACATTGCAGTACAAATCAGCCATTCTCAGCCATCTTTGGTTTAATATGTTGAATTTTAATGGSCACAATGTTAGTGCCAACTGTTCCAAGGCAATAACCTCTCAGTTAGGAGAAACATTTGGAGCAGTGAGTGTGAAGATGGAGGATAGTTTGCTGAACTCTGTACAGTTCATGTATTGTTCTGGCCTGTCCTACAGTATAACGCTCTCTGTGCAAGGCACTGGAATAACAGGGTTATTCCCCTGTGACCTCCCAATCCATGGTGGATTGATAGACTAAAGAGTGTCCAGAGATTTTCCTGTTCAGGTCACATGACCTGGCCTTTAAAAATGACCAATTAACAGTACTCACTCCAGGACGTCTCTGTTGAACTGTTTCTGCCGGTTGCCCAGGAACTCTCCAATCATCTGCCTGCTCAGGCCCTTTCTCTGAAGCAGGAAGTGAGCCACACCCACAGGCGTGTCTGGGACGAACCCTCTCTCAGTCAGGTACTGGACACCCTTTTCTGGCTTCCTGCAGACACACACACATATAAGCAGGCGTGTCCTTATGCGGCCTATCCAATCATTTTACAGAGCCAAGTGTGGTGTTTGATTCTGACTGACAGGAAGTGTCCTTAGCAGAAAAACTGTGGTTAATCATATTTAACCAAGGCACAGAAAATGGAGCGACACTGTCTGGCTGTATGTAGAAGAGGATAAACAGATGGACTGTAAAATAAGTTAAATAAGTAGACATATAAATATGCAAAGAGATGACACAAATGCCCAAATATATGACTTAGCCTATAGGCCTATCTTACACAAATGCATTTTAAATTTTTCCATTTTAATAGATCCTCTTATCCTCAACATTCCTAATTGAATTGAATTAGACTTATTTACTTATATTGTGTGGAACTCATATAACCGTGATTACTGTAGGTAGGTCACCTCGGTTCAACTACCAGGACCACTCTACAAYATCAACAGCTCATTGACCCCAGCTCATGACACCAATCAGTGGTCAGCCATTCMGCACTTTGACAGAGCCGAGCACCTACTTGTTGAAGAGGTTCAGGCCGATGCGATAGTGCCTCTTGCGGATCACATCGTTGCTGAAGACCGGTGAGTCCCAGCTGTTGCGTGTCTCTTTGTGGTACGTCTGCTTGCTGAGTGTCTGTTCCCTCAGGCTGTCCCGGGACGACGACTCAGAGCTGCAGTTGATGGTGTCGTTGGAGTTAGACGTGCTGTTGATGCTGTCGTTGTCCCCATCCGAAAAGTCAGACTCAGACTTGCTCTGCCGGTTGGCCGAGCCGTTGATGGCCAGGTGGCTCTCCAGCGCCCTGTGGCGGTGACGAAGGGGAGCCTCGTCGTCCCGGGAGGGCCCTCGTGGGGGCGGGCCATGAGAGATGTGTTTGGGGCTGGCCTGGGAGGATGCCACGATGTGCCCTCCCCCGTGAGACTCGTAGACAGGAGGACGTTTGATGGAGCTGCGGTCAGAGCGGTCGCTGTGTTCGGCGGAGCTGTCGCTGGGCGGCTCGATGGTCAGCAGGGGGAGGTGGAGCCTCTGTTCCTGACACTCCAGGGAGGGAGTGCTGCGGCAGCTGGTGTCCGTGTCACGCTCCTCATCCTTGGGGTCCAGTGGCCAGTAGTCCTGGGAGGAGTTGGCCGAGCGCAGGCGGAGGTCTGACTCAATGCTGGAGGGCTGGTCACCAGACCCCCGCGACAGCCCCATGGAGGGAGACAGTTCCTCCTCGTCAATAAACAGAGTCACATCGCTGTAGGATGCCATCATGTCCTCTCGCTTGCGTCCCGTCGCCCCGCGGTGAGGCTTCACCTGATAGGCCACCTCCCTCTCCACCTCGGGGCAGCCCTCTGGGTCATGACCCTCGTCGCCCTGCAGGCTGCGGCAGTTCAAGGCGTCGTCGATGGACTCGGCCAGAGACTTGACCTGCCTGGAGAAGGCGTCCTCCAGCTCTGTGATGGCATCCGTTAGGTGGTTCTGGGAGGCCGGGTGAGACGCCATGTTGGCCTGGTGGTGGACCTCCAGGTCCCCACACTCGGACTGTACCAAGGCCAGGGGGGTGCCGTCGTTTGTCAGGGACACTTGTTTCCCCTCAAAGTAGGAGCTGTGGACTTTCTCAGGGCCCTCGAAGGAGAACTGCATCCTCATATTGGACAAGACGATGCGTCGGGACATGCGGTTCTCAGACATACAACTCCTGAGACGTTCAAAGTTTTTGTTCATCTGGTACTGACGGAAGGCTGTTTGGATGGTTCGGGCCGCATGCCGGGTTATGAAGCGTCCTCCATATTTACGCTCCAGCATCTCCACCTGACGGATAAATACATCATGATTATAACACAACAGCCCTTCACAAATGAGGACCCATGCTCATACACACGTGGGACTGAATTGAGCTTGTCGAGGGACAATTACTATAATTTGTTAGTCATACAAATGTCCAGGATGAGCAGAGAACCTGTAGCAAAGCCATGCCATTGTTTTTTTCAAAGGTATCTGTAGATGCTTAGTTAGGGTGTGTGTAGTGTGGTCAATGATACAGTCGTTTAGTAGGGGAGATATTAGGTGACGACATCTGTATAGATGTTGATGAGTGTGTCTTCAGACAATCAGACAGTGGGGCCAGGGTACTCTACCTGTTTGTCCTGGAGGTCAGCCGACAGCTCATAGCCCTCTGAGTGTGAGCGGGAGCGTTTGATGGCCTCYTCCTCGGCCTGCTTGCGGAGGATGGACTGGGAGTGCTGGAGCTTGGGCCTGCGGGGGGGCCGCTGGGGGCCGGGCTGCACTCCGTGGCCGTAGAGGGGGCCCTCGAAGCGGTCTGGGCTGATCACTGGGCCCCTGTAGCTGGCTCCACCGTCGCTCTCACTGGGCCGCGCATCCCCCTCCACACTGCAATAACAGACACACAGAGATACACAGTTACTCCACTAACGGACAGCATCAGAGATACACGTTAGCTCCAGCTGCATAACAGCAACCGGCACAGAGAAGTACACAGCTTGGACTCCAGCTGCAGAGTGAACGACACAACAGATACACAGTAGACTCTACACAGTTACTCTATCTGCAATGACACAGACACACAGAGATTACACAGTTACTCACTGCAATGACAGACATACACAGTTACGCTACTGCAATGACAGAGCACACAGGAGATACACAGTTACTCCACTCAATGACGAGACACACAGAGATACACAGTTACTCTACTGCAATGACACAGACAACACAGAGATACACAGTTACTCCACTGCAATGACAGACACACAGAGATACACAGTTACTTCTACTGCAATTGACACAGACACACAGTTAGTATACACAGTTACTCACTGCAATACAGACACCGAGAATACACATGTTACTTCTATCTGCAATGACAGTACCACACATGAGATTCACATTACTCCACTGCAATGACAGACACACAGAGATACACAGTTAACTCTACTGCAATGACAGACACACAGAGAACACAGTTATTCTTAACTGCAACCAACAGACACACAGAGATACACAGTTCTACTGCAAATGACAAAACACACAGAGATACAAACAGTTACTCCTCACTGCAATACAGACACACACTAGAGAAATTACACAGTTACTCCACTGCAATGACAGACACACAGAGTACACAGTACTCCACTGCAATGAACAGACACAACAGATGATACTACAGTTACTCCATCTGCAATTGACAGACACACAGAGAATACACAGTAGCTCCCACTGATAATGTACAGACACACAGAGTATACATTCAGATTACTCAATGATACTGACAGATCACACAGAATACACAGTTACTCCATGCAATACCACAGACACACAGAATACATCAGTACTTCCACTGCAATGTACATCAGACATAAAGATTTCTCTAAAGTTTCATCCCTCACACTCCCAAGTACATTGAGAAACACATTCATTCAAAGCTTTCATATCTGTGCCCATCCACTGGTCTCCCAGTATCATTCCATGACACTCATCAAGTAGTCACTCATCCATTCTTCCTTCTAATACCTACAGGACATGTAAATTACAACCACCAAAATTGACTCATTCAGTACTCATTTGAACTGTTAATTCTTCTTTTTTTTATTCACCTTATTTAACCAGGTAGGCCAGTTGAACAATTCTCATTTACAACTGCGACCTGCCTAGATAAAGCAAAGCAGTGCGACACAAACACAGAGACACATGGAATAAACAAACATACAGTCAATAACAAAAGAAAAAAAGTCTATATACAGTGTTGCAAATGAGGTAAGATAAGGGAGGTAAGGCAATAAAATAGCCAATAGTGGCGAAATAATTACAATTTAGCAATTAAAACACTGGAGTGATAGTATGTGCAGAAGATGAATGTGCAAGTAGAGTGTGGGGTGCAAAGGAGAGAAACAAATAACAGTATGGGGATGAGTGCATGTTGATGTGATCGTGAGCTGGCTCTGAACAGGCTTGGTGCTTTAAAGTTAGTGATGGGAGATTTGATGTCTCCAGCTTCGCTGATTTTTTGCAATTCCGTTCGCGTTCCAGTCATTGGCAGCAGAGAACTGGAAGGAAAGGCGGCCAAAGGAGGAATTGGCTTTGGGGGTGACCAGTGAAATATACCTGCTGGAGCGCGTGCTACGGTGGGTGCTGCTATGGTGACCAGAGAGCTGAGATAAGGTGGGGCTTTACCTAGCAAAGACTTATAGATGACCTGGAGCCAGTGGGTTTGGCGACGAGTATGAAGCGAGGGCCAGCCAACGAGAGCATACAGGTCGCAGTGCTGGGTAGTATATGGGGYTTTGGTGACAAAACGGATGGCACTGTGATAGACTGCATCCAATTTGCTGAGTAGAGTGTGTACATGACTTTAACCCCCGTGCTGCTGAATAAGTTCAGGAAATGTCTGTGAATCAAGTCCTCACAGCATGAATTCCAACTAAGCTGTTGATGTCTAAATGAAAACAGCCAAATAAAACAGTGAGGGCTGAAGTCCATGTTTCTGTGTGTTTAAAAACGTAATTACAGAGCCAATACTGCATAGATGGTGGTAGAGCAGCATTCAGCCATAACACGACTCACACGGGTCATTTCTCAAAACTGCTGACACTACCATTTCTAGACACAGCCTACATCAACTTCTCAACACCGTGCGCTGATTAAAAGTGCATGTAAGTGGGTCGGCCATGATTACTATTTGAAATATGACTGTAACAGCCCCGTTCATTATCTAGTATTCAGAGAGAGTAACACGTCACCAAGCCAATCTCCATGAAAAATTCAACAGTCAGCACATTTGTTGGCGTGATGACACAGTAAGAACCAAGTAGTGCAATCAATATACAAACCCTTCAAACCAACCTTTGAAAGCAACCTTTCAACCCGGCAGGAAGTTAAACAGGAGAGGGTACTCACTCACTCTTACGTTCAACATTTGGAGAAGACTGCTGCTTCACACGCAGAGACCTCCTGTGCTCTATGAACTGCCAACTCTTCCTCCATACCTTGTCCACCATGTCTGACTGCCAACAGCAGTCCAGAGTTCACACTAATGACTGTATATATGAACACACTCAGAGTAGCTCCCTCCAATAAGTCTGCACCATGCAGTTCAAAGGTCAACCAGTGTGCAATGACAGTTACATCATGTTTGGCGTATAGGAGCCTCAGTAAATATTCCAAAGTCCAGTTTGAGCTCACAGTGACAAGGTAAATATATAAAAATGCTAATCATTCGAAAAGTCTCAAATTGAAATCCATTCAATAAGTCAACATGGAAGGGGTGTTTGTGAGTGGGGGTGGCTTCCCCATATATAACACCTGTCATTAACTCTTTTCATGGGAACTTTCCCTTTTACACAGGATATGTTTGGGTTTGAATAGTGACCTCATCTGTAGTTTACACTGGACAAACCCTGGATTCTTAGCTACATTAAACCGCTTCCCTCATCATACAGGAAGAAGGCTGCCAACAACTGAGTTATGGCCAGGGGAGTTCGTTATCGGTTGTACACTACAAACATAGAAATGAATCTTAAAGCTGTAATAAAAACTACAGCCAATAAGACTTTTAGTTACGATTTCATAGTTTAACAATGATGTTTCCAATTTCCATTACATGCGAAATCAGACATTGTGATACTACTTAGTGTTTATATAATTTGATATGAAGACTATTAGTGAATTTGACCCATCTTACACCACACCCAAAGTACCAAAGTAACAAGCAAGGTTGTTTGCCTATATCATCTGACCTACAAACAGATATCAGTCACAGCTGACTACAGCCAGTGTTAATCCCCTGACCATGACCACAGGGTATTTTCAGCCTTATAGTGGGATGACTGTATAGAATACTCACAACACACCCTTCTGCATCTCAAACACATACTGACACCATGTTATGACCCTCAGTCAAGGTTTAGTAGGCCCTCCAACTGCCTGATTAAAATGTAGGGGCCTTCTGACTGCTAAATGGGCACTAGCACTACTAACGTATGCACCACAGCTGAAGAGTCAGAGGGGTTAACACATGAAAGACATTGAGAAAACGGCTAATGACACTACGGTTTCAAAGGAGCACAATCGGTTTAAAACTTTTCTCAGAGACACATTGTGCTTTGTAAGCCCTTTTGTATTCGTTTTAGACACTCAACCGCCTCTCAACCAAGCAGTGGCCTGTGAGTTCTCTAAACACGTAGATTGACGTGTCTCTACAGCGGCCAGCCAGACTGCCACCTAGACCATGGAGGAATTAGCTGAATACAGACAGAGAACGGCTATTCTTGTGAAGTACTGCAGAAAACTAGGGTGTTGCAGTGAGATTTAAAGTGACAGTTACAGATGAAGTCGGACGTTTACATACACCTTAGCCCAAATAYATTTAAACTCAGTTTTTCACAATTCTTGACATTCAATCCTAGTAAAGATTCCCTGTCTTAGGTCAGTTAGGATCACCACTTTATTTTAAGAATRTGAAATGTCAGAATAATAGTAGAGAGAATGATTTATTTCAGCTTTTATTTATTTCATCACATTCCCAGTGGGTCAGAAGTTTACATACACTCAATTAGTATTTGGCAGCATTGCCTTTAAATTGTTTAACTTGGGTCAAACATTTCGGGTAGTCTTCCACAAGTTTCCCACAATAAGTTGGGTGAATTTTGGCCCATTCCTCCTGACAGAGCTGGTGTAACTGAGTCAGGTTTGTAGGCCTCCTTGTTCGCACACACTTTTTCAGTTCTGCCCATATTGGTGTTGAAGTGCACCAGTCCCTCTGTGCAGCAAAGCACCCCCACACATAATGCTGCCACCCCCGTTCTTCACGGTTGGGATGGTGTTCTTCAGCTTGCAAGCCTCCCCCTTTTCCTCCTAACATAACAATGGTCATTATGGCCAAACAGTTCTATTTTTGTTTCATCAGACCAGAGGACAATTCCCCAAAAAGTATGATCTTTGTCCCCATGTGCAGTTGCAAACCATAGTCTGTCTTTTTTATGGCGGTTTTGGAGAGTGGCTTCTTCCTTGCTGAGCGGCCTTCAGGTTATGTCGATATAGGACTCGTTTTACTGTGGATATTACAGTGGGGAGAACAACGTATTTGATACATCTGCCGATTTTGCAGGTTTTCCTACTTACAAAGCATGTAGAGGTCTGTAATTTTATCATAGGTACACTTCAACTGTGAGAGACGGAATCCAGAAAACCAGAAAATCACATTGTATGATTTTTAAGTAATTAATTTGCATTTTATTGCATGACATAAGTATTTGATCACCTACCAACAGTAAGAATTCCGGCTCTCCAAGACCTGTTAGTTTTCTTTAAGAAGCCCTCCTGTTCTCCACTCATTACCTGTATTAACTGCACCTGTTTAACTTGTTACCTGTATATAAAGACACCTGTCCACACACTCAATCAAACAGACTCCAACCTCTCCACAATGGCAAGACCAGAGAGCTGTGTAAGGACATCAGGAATAAAATTGTAGACCTGCACAAGGCTGGGATGGGCTACAGGACAATAGGCAAGCAGCTTGGTGAGAAGGCAAACAACTGTTGGTGCAATTATTAGAAAATAGAAGAAAATAGAAGAAGTTCAAGATGATGGTCAATCACCCTCGTCTGGGGCCCATGCAAGATCTCACCTCGTGGGCATCAATGATCATGAGGAAGGTGAGGGATCAGCCCAGAACTACACGGCAGGACCTGGTCAATGACCTGAAGAGAGCTGGGACCACAGTCTCAAAGAAAACCATTAGTAAACACACTACGCCGTCATGGATTAAAATCCTGCAGCGCACACAAGGTCCCCCTGCTCAAGCAGGCGCATGTCCAGGCCGTCTGAAGTTTTGCCAATGACCATCTGGATGATCCAGAGGAGGAATGGGGAGAAGGTCATGTGGTCTGATGATTCAAAAATAGAGCTTTTTGGTCTAAACTCCACTCGCCGTGTTTGGAGGAAGAAGAAGGATGAGTACAACCCCAAGAACACCATCCCAACCGTGAAGCATGGAGGTGGAAACATCATTCTTTGGGGATGCTTTCTGCAAAGGGGACA
The DNA here is from genome assembly GCF_002910315.2 of Salvelinus sp. IW2-2015. NCBI lineage: Eukaryota > Metazoa > Chordata > Actinopteri > Salmoniformes > Salmonidae > Salvelinus > Salvelinus sp. IW2-2015. The sequence continues at coordinate 9,711,133 of NC_036857.1, read as the reverse complement.
GGACGACTGCACGCATTGAGGGGAGGATGGATGGGGCCATGTATTGCGAGATCTTAGCCAACAACCTCCTTCCCTCAGTAAGAGCATTGATGATGGTGTGGCTGGGTCTTCCAGCATGACAACGACCCGAAACACATAGCCAGGGCAACCTAAGGAGTGGCTCCGTAAAGAAGTATCTCAAGGTCCTGGAGTGGCCTAGCCAGTCTCCAGACCTGAACCAATAGAAAATCTTTGGAGGGAGCTGAAAGTCCATATTATGCCACGCGACAGCCCCGAAACCTGAAGGATCTGGAGAAGGTCTGTATGGAGGAGTGGCCAAAATCCCTGCTGCAGTGTGTGCAAACCTGGTCAAGACTACAGGAAACGTATGATCTCTGTAATTGCAAACAAGGATTCTGTAACCAATATTAAGTTCTGCTTTTCTGATGTATCAAATACTTATGTCATGCAATTAAAATGCTAATTAATTACTTAAAAATCATACAGATGTGTTTCGGGATTTTGTTTGATTCCGTCTCTCACAGTTGAAGTGTACCTATGATAAAAAATTACAGACCTCTACATGCTTTGTAAGTAGGAAAATCTGCAAAATCGGCAGTGTATCAAAATACTTGTTCTCCCACTGTAGATACTTTTGTACCTGTTTCCTCTGTTCTGGGATTGATTTGCATTTTTTGCACCAAAAGTACATTAATCTCTAGGAGAAGAACGCGTCTTCCTGAGCCGGTATGACGTCTGCTGGTCCCATGGTGTTTATACTTGCATACTATTGTTTGTACAGATGAAGTCGTGTACTTAACTTTGAAAATTTGTCCCAAGGATGAACCAGACTTGTGGAGGTCTACAATTTTTTTTCTGAGGTCTTGGCTGATTTCTTTTGATTTTCCCTTGATGTCAAGCAAAAGAGGCACTGAGTTTTGAAGGTAGGCCTTGAAATACATCCACAGGTAACTCCAATTGACTCAAATGATGTCAATTAGCCTATCAGAAGATTCTAAAGCCATGACATCATTTTCTGGAATTTTCCAAGCTGTTTAAAGGCACAGTCAACTTAGTGTATGTAAACTTCTGACCCACTGGAATTGTGATACAGTGAATTATAAGTGAAATAATCTGTCTGTAAACAATTGTTGTAAAAATTACTTGTGTCCATAGCACAAAGTAGATCCTATCCGACTTGCCAAAACTAATAGTTTGTTAACAAGAAATTTGTGGAGTGGTTGAAAAACTAGTTTTAATGACTCCAACCTAAGTGTATGTAAACTTCTGACTTCAACTGTATGTATGTGTCATGCGTTGTCTGCACTGACACTTTTAAGCCCAGCTAAATAGGCTACACCTTGAGTTGATCTGAATGTATTTGTGTTGATCTGAATGCATTGGGTTGATCTGAATGCATTGAGTTGATTCTGAATGTATTTGAGATTGATCTGAATATGCATTGAGTTGATCTGAATGCCATTGAGTTGATCTGATCATTGAG
>NC_036857.1:9676661-9708497 GCF_002910315.2 Salvelinus sp. IW2-2015 | reverse complement strand
GCAAACTTTCTATAGGATTGAGTCAGGGCTTTGTGAAGGCCACTCCAATACCTTGACTTTGTTGTCCTTAACCATTTTGCCACAACTTTGGAAGTATGCTTGGGTCATTGTCCATTTGGAAGACCCATTGCGACCAAGCTTTAACTTCCTGGCTGATGTCTTGAGATGTTGCTTCAATATATCCACATATTTTCCATCCTCATGATCCATCTATTTTGTGAAGTGCACCAGTCCCTCGTGCAGCAAAGCAACCACCCACAACATAATGCTGCCACCCCCGTTCTTCACGGTTGGGATGGTGTTCTTCAGCTTGCAAGCCTCCCCCTTTTCCTCCTAACATAACAATGGTCATTATGGCCAAACAGTTCTATTTTTGTTTCATCAGACCAGAGGACAATTCCCCAAAAAGTATGATCTTTGTCCCCATGTGCAGTTGCAAACCATAGTCTGTCTTTTTTATGGCGGTTTTGGAGGAGTGGCTTCTTCCTTGCTGAGCGGCCTTTCAGTTATGTCGATATAGGACTCGTTTTACTGTGGATATAACAGTGGGGAGAACAAGTATTTGATACACTGCCGATTTTGCAGGTTTTCCTACTTACAAAGCATGTAGAGTCTGTAATTTTATCATAGGTACACTTCAACTGTGAGAGACGGAATCCAGAAAATCCAGAAAATCACATTGTATGATTTTAAGTAATTAATTTTCATTATTGCATGACATAAGTATTTGATCACCTACCAACAGTAAGAATTCCGGCTCTCACAGACCTGTTAGTTTTTCTTTAAGAAAGCCCTCCTGTTCCCTCACTCATTACCTGTATTAACTGCACCTGTTTGAACTTGTTACCTGTATAAAAGACACCTGTCCACACACTCAATCAAACAGACTCCAACCTCTCCACAATGGCAAGACCAGAGAGCTGTGTAAGGACATCAGGGATAAAATTGTAGACCTGCACAAGGCTGGGATGGGCTACAGGACAATAGGCAAGCAGCTTGGTGAGAAGGCAACAACTGTTGGTGCAATTTTAGAAAATAGAAGAAAATAGAAGAAGTTCAAGATGAGTCAATCACCCTCGTCTGGGCTCCATGCAAGATCTCACCTCGTGGGCATCAATGATCATGAGGAAGGTGAGGGATCAGCCCAGAACTACACGGCAGGACTGGTCAATGACCTGAAGAGAGCTGGGACCACAGTCCAAAGAAAACCATTAGTAACACACTACGCCGTCATGGATTAAAATCCTGCAGCGCACACAAGGTCCCCCTGCTCAAGCAGGCGCATGTCCAGGCCCGTCTGAAGTTTGCCAATGACCATCTGGATGATCCAGAGGAGGAATGGAGAAGGTCATGTGGTCTGATGATTCAAAAATAGAGCTTTTTGGTCTAAACTCCACTCGCCGTGTTTGGAGGAAGAAGAAGGATGAGTACAACCCCAAGAACACCATCCCAACCGTGAAGCATGGAGGTGGAAACATCATTTTTTGGGGATGCTTTTCTGCAAAGGGGACAGGACGACTGCACCGTATTGAGGGGAGGATGGATGGGGCCATGTATTGCGAGATCTTAGCCAACAACCTCCTTCCCTCAGTAAGAGCATTGATGATGGGTCGTGGCTGGGTCTTCCAGCATGACAAACGACCCGAAACACATAGCCAGGCAACTAAGGAGTGGCTCCGTAAGAAAGTATCTCAAGGTCCTGGAGTGGCTAGCCAGTCTCCAGACCTGAACCCAATAGAAAATCTTTGGAGGGACTGAAAGTCCATATTGCCCAGACGACAGCCCCAAACCTGAAGGATCTGAGAAAGGTCCTGTATGGAGGAGTGGGCCAAAATCCCTGCTGCAGTGTGTGCAAACCTGGTCAAGAACTACAGGAAACGTATGATCTCTGTAATTGCAAACAAAGGATTCTGTACCAATATTAAGTTCTGCTTTCTGATGTTTCAAATACTTATGTCATGCAATAAAATCTAATTATATTCTTAAAATACATACAATGTGATTTCGGGATTTTTGTTTAGATTCCGTCTCTCACAGTTGAAGTGTACCTATGATAAAATTACAGACCTTACATGCTTTTGTAAGTAGGAAAATCTGCAAAATCGGCAGTGTATCAAATACTTGTTCTCCCACTGTAGATACTTTTGTACCTGTTTCCTCTGTTCTGGGATTGATTTGCATTTTTTGCACCAAAGTACATTAATCTCTAGGAGACAGAACGCGTCTTTCTTCCTGAGCGGTATGACGTCTGCGTGGTCCCATGGTGTTTATACTTGCATACTATTGTTTGTACAGATGAACGTGTACCTTCAAGGCATTTGAAAATTGCTCCAAGGATGAACCAGACTTGTGGAGGTCTACAATTTTTTTTCTGAGGTCTGGCTGATTTCTTTTGATTTCCCTTGATGTCAAGCAAAGAGGCACTGAGTTTGAAGGTAGGCCTTGAAATACATCCACAGGTACACCTCCAATTGACTCAAATGATGTCAATTAGCCTATCAGAAGATTCTAAAGCCATGACATCATTTTCTGGAATTTTCCAAGCTGTTTAAAGGCACAGTCAACTTAGTGTATGTAAACTTCTGACCCACTGGAATTGTGATACATGTAATTATAAGTGAAATAATCTGTCTGTAAACAATTGTTGTAAAAATTACTTGTGTTCATGCACAAAGTAGATCCTATCCGACTTGCCAAAACTATAGTTTGTTAACAAGAAATTTGTGGAGTGGTTGAAAAACTAGTTTTAATGACTCCAACCTAAGTGATGTAAACTTCTGACTTCAACTGTAATGTATGTGTCAGCGTTGTCTGCACTGACACTTTTAAGCCCAGCTAAATAGGCTACACCTTGAGTTGATCTGAATGTATTGTGTTGATGCTGATATGCATTGGGTTGATCTGAATGCATTGGTTGATAATGAAGTATGAGTTGATCCTGAATGTATTGAGTTGATCTGAATGTATTGAGCTGAATCTAGAATTGATTAATGTAAGTTGATCTGAATGATTTGAGTTGATTGAATGTATTGAGTTTGATCTGAAATGTAATGATTGATCTGAATGCATTGAGTTGATCTGAATGTATTGAGTTGATCTGAATGTATTGAGTTGATCTGAATGTATTGAGTTGATCTGAATGTATTGAGTTGAACTGAATCAAATGTAGTTCTAATAACTCATTGTTGTCATAGCAAGACAAAACTCTAAGACATAAATCGTAGTTACACACCATCCACAGCTTTCTTACACACCAGTTCTTCAACAGGGGACTATATCAGAGTAGATCCCTGTGACAGGTTAAGTGGATAACATTAAGTCTAACTCTCTGTTCTGTTGGGCTGAGACACCGAGGGTCACATTACCTTGACAGTAAACGAACGCTAACCGCCTCCCTCTGGGCATTAGATATACACACAGTGTACTGTATCTAGACAGTCTAGACCTGCAGACAGATAGCTAATGTTAAGATACACACAGAGGCCTATTTCCTGCATGCAGCACCAACACACCCAGTGTGACAGAGTGAAAATCACACTTGTTGCATAATCGCCGTCGGGACAAGTGTTCCCGACCATCTGTCATGTAAACTGTGGGTTTGACGAAGCACTCGTCCCCGAAGTGAGGCAGGCGCACCTAGTATCCTGCCACAGCACTACCAGAGAGACCGGCTGTAACAATGCCTTTATTTTACTATGAATTTGACAGATCTGCGATTTTCATGGTTTCATCAATACAAATGATTTATTGTATTTGATATAGTCCATAATTCCATTTCAGGGGAATATTGGAATTGGTGGTTTCTCTGGCATAACAGACTGAATGAACTGAATAAACAGCTTCATGAAGCCCTGAACCTTCGGTGCTACAGTGAATCTCTTTCTGTCTATTGTTGCATGCGCTTCTCACAAAGACTGATCCTGTCGGAAATAAGCTTTGCTACAGAGATAGAGATTTTGAATCTGGTTTTCTTAAGCTACTGTAAGAGTTTTCTGGGCTGTTCTTCATTGTGTCAGGCCAAAACCATGTATGACAGTAGTGGATATGGTTGCTTTACAGTGCACAATTCCCTCTCCTTTACTGCGCTGGCCCTTTCCATGGAATACTGAAGTCTCTCATACAGTCTTATCCTCACTTCTCCACCTCCATCCATCACGCAACAGCACCCACTCTCCCTCGGATTCTAATTCTCCCTCTTCAGCCACCAAAATGGTGTACGTAAGGAGAGAAAGAGCAAGGAGAGAGAGAGAGACTCCACGTGCCGTCCTGCTGTTCTTTTCCTTGAAGGTCACCCTCACTTCCCCCCTGTCAGGTCAGTCGTTCATGATGAGAGGAAGAGAACAGAAAAAAAGGAACAAAGAAAAAGCTGTGTTTTAGAGAGCAGATGTTTCAGGCTGCAGTGAAGGGTGAAAAAAAGGGAGAGAGGAGGARAGGAAAGCAGGGTCTCATATGACAGTTGAAGTCGGAAGTTTACATACACTTAGGTTGGAGTCATTAAAACTTGTTTTTCAACCATTCCACACATTTCTTGTTAACAAACTATAGTTTTGGAAAGTCGGTTAGGACATCTACTTTGTGCATGACACAAGTAATTTTTACAACAATTGTTTACAGACAAATTATTTCACTTAGAATTCACTGTATCACAATTCCAGTAAGTCAGAAGTTTACATACACTAAGTTGACTGTGCCTTTAAACAGCTTGGAAAATTCCAGAAAATTATGTTATGGCTTTAGAAGCTTCTGATAGGCTAACTTACATCATCTGAGTCAATTGGAGGTGTACCTGTGGATGTATTTCAAGGCCTACCTTCAAACTCAGTGCCTCTTTGCTTGACATCATGGGAAAATCAAAAGAAATCAGCCAAGACCTCAGAATAAAAATTGTAGACCTCCACAAGTCTGGTTCATCCTTGGGAGCAATTTTCAAATGCCTGAAGGTACCACGTTCATCTGTACAAACAATAGTATGCAAGTATAAACACCATGGGACCACGCAGCCGTCATACTGCTCAGGAAGAGACGCGTTCTGTCTCCTTGAGATGAACGTACTTTGGTGCGAAAAATGCAAATCAATCCCAGAACAACAGCAAAGGACCTTGTGAAGATGCTGGAGGAAACAGGTACAAAAGTATCTATATCCACAGTAAAACAAGTCCTATATCGACATAACCTGAAAGGCCGCTCAGCAAGGAAGAAGACACTGCTCCAAAACCACCATAAAAAAGACAGACTATGGTTTGCAACTGCACATGGGGACAAAGATCATACTTTTTGGAGAAATGTCCTCTGGTCTATGAAACCAAATATAGAACTGTTTGGCCATAATGACCATCGTTATGTTTGGAGGAGGAAAAGGGGATGCTTGCAAGCTGAAGAAACACCATCCCAACCGTGAAGACGGGGGTGGCAGCATCATGTTTGGGGCTGCTTTGGCTGCAGGAGGACTGGTGCACTTCACAAAATAGATGGCTTCATGAGGATGGAAAATGATGTGGATATATTGAAGCAACATCTCAAGACATCAGTCAGGAAGGTAAATCTTGGTCGCAAATGGGTCTTCCAAATGGACAATGACCCCAAGCATACTTCCAAAGTGTTGGCAAAATGGCTTAAGGACAACAAAGTCAAGGTATTGGAGTGGCCATCACAAAGCCCTGACCTCAATCCTATAGAACATTGTGGGGCAGAACTGAAAAAGTGTTTGGAAGCAAGGAGGCCTACAAACCAGCTCGTCAGGAGGAATGGGCCAAAAATTCACCCAACTTATTGTGGGAAACTTGTGGAAGGCTACCCGAAACATTTGACCCAAGTTAAAGAATTTAAAGGCAATGCTACCACATACTAATTGAGTGTATGTAAACTTCTGACCCACTGGGAATGTGATGAAATAAATAAAAGCTGAAATAAATCACTCTATCTACTATTATTCTGACATTTCACATTCTTAAAATAAAGTGGTGATCCTAACTGACCTAAGACAGGGAATTTTTACTTGGATTGAATGTCAGGAATTGTGAAAAACTGAGTTTAAATATATTTGGCTAAGGTGTATGTAAACTTCCTATTTCAACTGTAACTCCAGGAGAGAGCTTTTAATAACAACACATCTACAGACTACACTTGGTTATTTGAGTTATGACAACAAATCCACTGTGTCCTTATCAGCCAACAAGATACAATGGTGGAAAGTACTTTAGTAAAAATACTTGACTAAAAATAAGTACTACTTAAGTAGTTTTTTTGGGTATCTGTACTTTACGAATCATATTTTTGGCAACTTTTACTTCACTACATTCCTAAAGAAAATAATGTACTTTTTACTCCATACATTTTCCTGACACCAAAAAGTATTCGTTACATGTTGAATGTTTAGCAGGAGAGGAAAATTGTCCAATTCACGCACTTCAAAAGAACATCCCTGGTCATCCCTACTGCCTCTGATCTGGCGGACTCACTAAACACAAATGCATCACTTGTAAATGATGTCAGTGTTGGAGTGTGCCCCTTGTTATCTGTAAAAATATATATATATATAATTCAATGGTGCTGTCTGCTTTACTTAATATAAGGAATTTGAAGTGATTTATACTTTTACTTTTGATACTAAAGTATATTTGAGCAATTACATTTACTTTTGATACTTAAACCTATTTAGAACCAAACACTTTTAGACTTAGCATTTTACTGGGTGACTTTCACTTTTACTTGACCAACGTTCTATTAAGGTATCTATACTTTTACTCAAGTCTGACAAATGGGTACTTTTTCCACCACTGGTCAGATAAGATGGGGATGAACAAACCACCATAGAATAAAGCTTAAACCAGTGGAAAGGCAGTTAATCAAGTGATACAGAAACATCTCCCAAATGAGAGATTCATATTGCCTTCCACATTACTTTAAATCAAGTTTGACTTGTCTTTTATTATATTAGCAAACTAAAAGCAGGAATGGTGGTCTACGATCCCTAGCTTTCCTCCTGGTCTGGAAGGACTGGAGGAGGGTGTCAGTTCAGCTGGTAGTGATTTTCAGCTGGGGAGCCAGAGGTGGGTTGTCCCTCTCTCTCTCTCTCCTTCCTCCCTTTTTCTCTGCATATACTGATAAACACGCAAAGGCCTCAGCTTATTCCATCACACAGTCCAGAGGGAGCAAAATTCACGCCTTTCCGGAAAAGAGGAGTCACATCCACTGGGGTTCTGGGAATAGTGGACTGCTAATGACGTGCAGGCTGAAGGAGTTCCAGTTGCCTGACGACTTACTGAATTCTTCCACTGCTCTATCGATCGCTTATCATCACTACATACTTCAGTCTGAATCTGCCATCATTGAAGTCCTTTGTGGTGATGAGGGGAGTTGTGCAAAACAAAGTCATCAGCGATTGGATCATCTCTAACTAATCAGAGTATCAAAGCCAATGACGAAATCTCAAAACATCGTTTTCCCCACATGTATTCTGGCTCTGGCCCAAACCATCGGTTTCTGGTACCAATCAGACGATCCGATTGTGTCCGAATGCGTTTGCATTCTAGAAGGGTTGAGGAGGGAGTCAAATCCAGATTCAAATCCAGTGTTCAAATTACATGAAAATAATGCTATTTTGCCAAGCACATCAGTGGTGGGTTTGGCATTGAAAAACAGAAGCATATTCAGAAAAGTACCTCATACCTACAGTACGGTAAAATATGGTAGTAGATCTTTGATGTTATGGGGCTATCTTTCTTTCACTGGTCCTGGGGCCCATGTCAACGGCATCGTGAACTTTGCCAAGTACCAGGACATTTTAGCCAAAAACCTGGTTGCCTCTGCCAGGAGGCTGTCACTAGGCCACAAGTGGATCTTCCAGCACGACAATAACCCCAAGCACTAATCAAAATCCACAAAGAAATGGTTAATTGACCACAAAATCTCTCTCTCTGGGACTTGAACCCCATTGAAAACCTGTGGGTTGAATTGAGGAGGGCAGATCATAAGCACAGACGGAGGATATCAAGGATCTGGAAAGATTCTGTATGGAGGAATGGTCTAAGATCCCCCTAATGTGTTCTTCAATCTCATAACACATTTTAGAAAAAGGCTCAGTTTCGTTATCCTCACAACGGGAAGGTGCTCGAGTTTCCAAAACAGGGGTGGCAAGAATTTTGAACATTATCTTGAGATTTACTTTAATTACTTTGTAAATAAAATGTATTTCTCTGAGCAATTGTATCATCATAAAATAATATAATTTCATTTGTTTTAAACAATATAGCTCAGTATTGGTTTTATTTGTTTTATAGTCTTTTTTGCTCATCTTTGTCAAGGCTATGTTGAGCTTGGTGTATGACAGAATGTCCTTCCTTTTCTCGTTTAGCCTTTTGTACTTCACTGGAATGAAGGAAAAAAGCTCACCAGACACCATTCAGTTGAATCAATGAACCTAGAGCTGTGGCATTAGAGCCCATAACCCCCACCCGYCAMCMTAACCCTCACACCCCAAACAGTGTGCCCTCTCCAGAAGAGTAGACCACCAGCACATGTTCTCCAAACACAACAAAAACAGATGTTTTCTCTCTCCACTGCCAGCCAGTGACTCAGAGAGCTCATAAATACAAACCCAAACTGTGGTCCACAAAGACGCAGATGTGTAAAAACGTTTCGGAGGTCAAAGCTCAACAGACCACACAGCAACATGGTAATGTAGTGCAAGTGCAGCGTTAGAAAAACAACAAAGCTATAAACAACACTCAGATTAGGGTCGCAAATGTACTGGTAGTTTACCAAAGCTACCGGAATCTTCAGTAATTAACAGAAAATCTATGTCAATATATCGTAACTTCGGTAATTTATACTTCAACTTTTAAAAAATGTATTCATATATATACACTGAACAAAAATATAAACGCAGCATGCAACAATTTCAGAGATATTACTGAGGTACAGTTCATAAAAGGAAATCAGTCAATTGAAATAAATTCCTTAGGCCCTAATCTATAGATTTTACATGACTGGGCAGGGCTGCAGCCATGGGTGGGTATAGGCCAACCCACTTGGCAGCCAGGCCCAGGCCCAGCCAATCAGAATTCGTTTTTCCCCACAAAAGGGCTTTATTACAGACCGAAATACATTTCACTATTCCATATATTTTACATGTGATAAGGCCACACAGAGGGTAAGAAATAATTAGACACCTGTGATCACCTAAAGTACCCAAAAGGGCCACTAGATGTCTTGTGATAGATTACAAAAATCATTGAAAGATACAACAAGCCTAATTGAGATACATTTCTCCTTTCAGGTCCAATAATGAGAGCTAGTATACAGAGGCAGATTGGAATTTACAGTGTAGTACAGCTGGAAACTGGCTAGCTGAGCCGGCCAAGTTAACTGACGGGATCGTTAGGAGAGTTTCCAGTAGACGTTATGTAGTTGACATCGGCCTCATCACAGTCGTGATTTTTACTACTTTAATTCTGACTTCTTAATTTTAACTGTCTCCTACTTCAGTTTCAGTGGCCGAGCTAGCAGGAGCGTTGGCACACCGTCTTAGGAATGAGGAATGACTGTCTAGACAGAACACCAGTCCCAGGACCAGTGTTTGCATTTGTATTTCTGAGTCACTGGCTGGCAGTGGAGAGAGAAAACATCTGTTTTTGTTGTGTTTGGAGAACATGTGCTGGTGGTCTACTCTTCTGGAGAGGGCACACTGTTTGGGGTGTGAGGGTTAGGTTGGCGGGTGGGGGTTATGGGCTCTAATGCCACAGCTCTAGGTTCATTGATTCAACTGAATGGTGTCTGGTGAGCTTTTTTCCTTCATTCCAGTGACCACGCAGTCTCTGGTGCAAACTTTCTCCTCATCTGCTTGCAGCACCATTGATACGCACCACAATTCTGTTGCATCACGCAGTTGTACACCACCGCCAGCAGTCTGTACCGTTGACACCATGCAGGATGGGGCCATGGACTCATGCTGCTTACGCCAAATCTTGACTCTGCCATTAGCATGACACAACAGGAACTGGGATTCGTTGGACCAGGCAATGTTTTTCCACTCCTCCATTGTCCAGGGTTGGTTATCGAGTGCCCACTGGAGCTGCTTCTTCATGTATATAGCTGATAGGAGTGGAACCCAGTGTTGTCGTCTGCTGCAATAGTCTATCCGTGACAAGGACCCACGAGTTGTATGTTCCGAGATGTCGTTCTGCACACCAGTTATTTACCCGTTTGTGGCCCGCCTGTTAGCTTGCACAATTCTTGCCATTCTCCTTCGACCTCTAATCAACGAGCTGTTTTCGCACACAGGACTGCCGCTGACTGGTTGTTTTTTGTTTGTCGCACCATTATCAGTAAACCCAAGACACTGTCGTGCATGAAAAGCCCAGGAGGTCGCCCGTTTCTGAGATACTGGATCCAGCGCGCCTGGTACCGACGATCATACCTCGCTCAAAGTCGCTTAGGTCACTTGTTTTGCTCATTCTAACGTTCAATCCAACAGTAACTGAATGCCTCAATGCCTGTCTGCCTGCTTTATATAGCAAGCCACGCCCATGTGACTCACTGTCTGACTGCCTCGATTCCTTATTTTCCTTCTCTATGCTTTACTTCCCATTGTAATTGAATGAGTCATTCCGCATCATGATTGATTTACTGATAAAAACTCTTATAGGGGTTGATTTTTAAATCGACTTAAATTGTATTATTCAAAAAGATCAATTCTGTATTAAACTAAGAGCCTCAAAGGTATTCATGAGCACAGGACGGATGCAGTAAAGAACTGTCTCTTTTGAAAGAGAGATGGCTCGGTGGTGGTGCATCATTAACAGACCACTCACTCAATATGGCCGTCATCCACAAAGCACTGCCAATATAGGCTGCTACAGTACAATCCTCACCCCACCAACGTACAGGCCCAGTCAGACCTGGTGCTGGATGGCTGCTGTCTGAACCTGAGCCTGCCAGTTGTCATGTGTCTAGCGATGCTAACAACCAGACAGTCATTCTCTCAGTAATTAATAATTCAATTAGCCGCCGCACCACACTCCACACCTGCCCTTGACAATCCAGCCATAAGAGAACAGCCCCATCAGTCAGTCACAGCCAGTGACTCCACAGGAATGCCCTTCAACTCATGACAATGGGCAGAAATACAGCACACATACATTTTCTTGTGTTACAGCCTGAACTTAAAATTGATTAAATKGAGATGTTTTGTCACTGGCCTACACACAATACCCCACAATGTCAAAGTGCATATCTTTTTTTGACATTTTTACTAATTAATTAAAAAGGAAAAGCGTAAATGTCTTGAGTCAATAAGTATTCAACCCCTTTGTTATGGCAAGCCTTAAGTTCAGGAGTAAAAATGTGCTTAACAAGTCACATAATAAGTTGCATGGACTCACTCTGTGTGCAATAATAGTGTTTAACGTGATTTTTGAATGAATACCTCACTTCTGTAACCCACACATACAATTATCTGTAAGGTCACTCAGTCGAGCAGTGAATTTCAAACACAGATTCAACCACAAAGACCATGGAAGTTTTCCAATGCCTCTCAAAGAAGGTCACCTATTTGTAGATGAATATCCCTTTGAAAGTGGTGAAGTAATTAATTACACTTTGGATGGTGTATCAATACACCCAGTCACTACAAAGATACAGGCATCCTTCCTAATTCAGTTGCCGAAGAGGAAGGAAACTGCTCAGGAATTTCACCATGAGGCCAATGGTGACTTTAAAACAGTTTAATGGCTGTGGTAGGAGAACATTGAAAACGGATCAACAACATTGTAGTTACTCCACAATACTAACCTAATTGACAGAGTGAAAAGAAGGAAGCCTGTAAAGAATAAAAATACTCCAAAACATGTATCCTGTTTGCAACAAGGCACTAAAGTAATACTGCAGAAAGTGTGGCAAAGCAATTAGCTTTTTGTCCTGAATACAGGTTTGGGGCAAATCCAATACAACACATTACTGAGTACCACTCTCCATATTTTCAAGCATAATGGTGGCTGCATCATGTTATGGGTATGTTTGTAATCGTTAAGGACTGGGGAATTTTTCAGGACAAAAAAAAACGAATGAAGCTAAGCACAGGCAAATTCCGAGAGGAAAACCTGATTCAGTCTACTTCCCACCAGGCACTGGKAGATGAATTCACCTTTCAGCAGGACAATAACCTAAAACACAAGGCCAAATCTACACTGGAATTGCTTACCAAGAAGACAGCGAATGTTCCTGAGTGGCCTAGCTACAGATTTGACTTGAAACTACTTGAAAATCTATGTCAAGACCTGAAAATAGTTGTCTAGCAATGATCAACAACCAATTTGACAGAGCTTGAAGAATTCTGAAAATAATAAAATGGGCAAATGTTGCACAACCAGGTGTGGAAAACTCTTAGAGACTTACCCAGAAAGACTCACACCTGTAATCGCTGCAAAAGGTGCTTCTACAAAGTATTGACTCAGGGGTGTGAATACTTGAATTAGATATTTCTGTATTTCAATAAATTTGCAAACATTTCTAAAAACTTGTCATTATGGGGTATTGTGTGTAGATGGGTGAGAAAAAAACATATATTTAATCAATTTTAAATGCAGGCAGTATTAACAAAATGTGTATGAATACTTTCTGAAGGCCCTGTACATGTCAGTTAGACTGACACTATACTGTAGCAGTATTGATGTATCACATTCTGTAAAGCTGCAAACAATCTATTCAGTTATGCAAAGAGGCCAAGTGAAAATCGCCTATTTTGATAAAAGAAGAGGTGATATCGAAATGGCACATCCCACACCTATGCAATTCGATTAAGTTGGAGCACAGAATTCATTATCGTGAACCTAATATCACAACTGTAAGATAACTACTGTTATCTACCCTGGCTCATGTAATGTGGATATGCTATGCACGTCACTAGAAAAGCACTATGTTAAGAATGAGAGACACATATCAAAGCATGCATACAGAGATTGTGTTGCACACACACAATCACGCAGACACACACACACAAAAACACATTTCTGTTTAAGAAACATTGTGCCTGATCACTTGCCATACTAGCCTTGTCTAACCTTACCCGATGACAAACAGATCAGGAAAAAATATATGCATGCACACGCACACACACACACACACACACACACACACACACAGACGACACACACATACACACACCACACACACACAATCCAGAACTGCCACTCTCTGCCTATGCTGTCCTAGCTCCAGCTCCAGTGAAGCGGCTAGGGTCTTCTCGCGTGAGTTACAGTGAGTGCAAACAGCTAAGGGCGTGTCGCGATAGCAGTACACAAGTAGACGAGGTTGCTCCAAGCAATTACCACGGTGCACTCTCTCCTCTGGTACTCGGCTCGAGTTGGAGTGCCTGCTCAGAGATGTGAGGATCTGTCTCCAGTTAGTGGGAACAGTCCATCGTCGCTACGCCTCTTAGGTTCATTTGAGCATGCCAGAAGTAGGCGAGTCTATGAACTGTTGCAGCTCTTAGTTCTGCCAACTGCGCTTTGCTTCTCAAGGCCATGCTCCCTATGGATGTATGGCAGGCAGGCGGGCTAGCAGTGATTGCTAGGTGGCAGAGGCAGTCAGTATAGCCACTGACAGACGAATGGAGGAATCTTTCACTCACTCTTTCCTTCCTCTCTCTCTCTCTGTGTCTGTCCTCAACTCTTCAGGCTGGCAGGAGTGTGTGTGGGTGAAAGTGGGGGCTGGTGGGTGGAGACGCTGGACTGTTAGCAGTATGGATGGAGGCGGGAGCAGGGAAGGGGGTGTGTGTTCTGTAGCTAGAGAGAGGAAAGGGATGGAATTCTCTAGCAGAACACTGATGGGGGAATATAAATGACCCTGGACAACAAGGATAAAATAAAGTCATGCTATCTGAGGGAGGGGAAAAAAACATGAGAGGAGGGGATGGAGGGAGAGGAAGCGAGCCACGAAGGGCAACAAGACAAGAGAGTTGAGAGCGAGAGAGAGAGAGGGGGAGAGCGAGAGAGGAGAGCGAGAGAGAGAGAGAGAGAGAGAGAGAGAGAGAGAGGTGGAAGCACCTCTATTAATATAGTCTTTCAGGGTCCAGCACTGAATGTTTGCAATAAACAATGAGGAAAAATAGGAAGAGAGAAAGGTCTTTCTTAGTATGAATTTAGAGGCCCTCCTCTCCCTCCTCCATATCTCTAATGCAATCCCAAAGGGTATAAGAGCTACTGTACAGTCCCCCTGCCTTTCTGTATCGGTATATCCCTCTTCATTTCTCTATTCCTCTCTCATCACCTATTCTTTTCACTTTCCCATTTCAAGATGTCCCTTCCACATTCTCTGTAGTGGTCTGTATTCAGCTCTTTCAAGCTCTGTCATGGATGGAAGATAATGAAGCAGCACATARAATGTCTCCCATTGCACCATAATGGACTGAGTGTGTCAGTCAGGCATGAGCTCCAGTAGATACCCTTGTCTGCGATGGTGCTGTGCTCTCTAGGCTCCTTAAGATTGACAGGACAGGGCCCGAGAACAATTAACCCAGTAAGAGAGGGGGTTGGGGTATGGGGGGAACTAGGCCAAACTGCCCCCCAGTCAGGGGTATTTTTTGGGGTAATGACAACAGGCACCAGAAATATGGGGAGAATGGTTCCCAGATGAGTCGGGTTTACTGGGGACACCAATCACTGACGTGCTCGTCTCAGGAGGAAGGTGGTGATTTCCTCTAATTACAAGCCTGGACCCTGGGCTTCCCCGGGGAGAAAATTATTGCTTCCTTTGGCCCCTTTT
Source organism: Salvelinus sp. IW2-2015 (assembly GCF_002910315.2). Classification (NCBI taxonomy): domain Eukaryota; kingdom Metazoa; phylum Chordata; class Actinopteri; order Salmoniformes; family Salmonidae; genus Salvelinus; species Salvelinus sp. IW2-2015. The sequence goes on along the minus strand of NC_036857.1, from coordinate 9,693,737 downwards.
CATCTGGGACTTCAAACGGAAGATTGAGAGAGAAACAGAAAGAGGGAGGGAGTCAGAGAGACACAGAGAAAGAGAAATAGAAGGAAGCTCACAAGGAAAACATTTGCATATTTTACCATGTGTGTCTGTGAGCTGAGCTGAGTGGCGGGTGGGGAACATAATGGTTATAGAGACAGCAGATGGCTGTGCTGCTACAGGAGGAGGAGGGCAGACTGACTAAGGAGCTATTTCAGACGGAGCAGAGACCCAGACCCGTAGTGCTGCTGTAGCCCCACAGCTGGCGACACATTGCACAGCAGCAGACACCCAACTCAATTGACAGGAATTACCTGTCACGCAGTCTTTCCATTGTTTAGAAGCCCTGTTTAGTTATGACCGACAGTAAACAAAACGCCCACACCAAGAAGAAAAACGGTATCAAAAACCCACAACTTCTTAAACGGCTTTCAATCTATTTTACAGGCTCATTATGTTGTAATTCAGACGTGTTAGTAAACCCAAGGCGAGAGCATCTAAGCGTTCGGCGGTATTTTGAAATGAGTTCAGAATATTATCAAAGCCTCTCGGGCTGCAGCGGCAGTCAATACTTTCATCACAAGAGATACTAAATAAATAAACACAATCCATGCTGACATTCGTTTGGAAGGAAGATTTGAATTGATATGAGGGGAGGATTTCATTACGGTCTGGTGGTCCAGTGGTGAGATGGACGGCTACATTATCAGAGCCACTTAGATCTGTTTGGAATGATTACGGGTCTGGAGAATATCACTTGATTTCATATGGTCGATTAACATTTTTGGGGAGTGAGTTTAATATGCAAGGACAAGCATACGGCCTCAAGCAAGTGGAACTTTTGGTAATATCTGTATAAGATCAGGACTGGCTCAGTGTGGCTCAAATTCAACATAATTGGAACCATTTATGTAGGACCTCAATTGAAAACATTGATAAGCAGTTCAAAGAATGACAGCACTATCTAAAAATGAAGAATGCAAAATGCAATTTCAAAAGGAGTACCCCCCCCCCCCCCCGAGATCATGGTGTTTGACAAGGATCGATACCTTTAACCTCTATTATTTCTAGTTTATATTAATGATCTGCATCAAAACTACTTTTTCAAATATTTTCTGCTGATGATAGAAATGTGTTCTTTCCCTCAGCAATGTCAACTACCTCACTGAATAAACTGCTAAACACATCCAAGCACTGTTAAAACTGAGTACAAGGAAAGTGAACAAATATGTCTTGACTTTAACCACTGAACAAACCCTCTGTGTCTACCTCCTCCTCCATCTCTCTCTTGCTCTGTGTGTATATGTCGGAAAACCTTCCGTATCCCCTCTGCCCCTCTCCAAGCGTCTGCACAGCTCTCTCCATGGTAATGATGTCATGGTTGGGAATTCCAACAGGGGGCCCTGTCTGTGCTCATAAAAACCTATAGTCTYCCCAGCTCACTGCACATGGCCTGACTGAATTACAGCTCCCAGTCCATCACCCTCTCCTGGCCTTGGCAAGAATAGCGGATCTGGGACATCACCACTTTATGGCATATTTTGTCTGAAAGGTTAGCTTCACAGACCATTTCCATATTTCAGTCTAGCACTTCACGAATAATACTGAGTTATGAATGCCTTACATTCAGAAAATGTTAGAAAATATCAAATGAAAATGGAAAACGGCACCTAGCTCCAGTACTGCAGATTCCTGAGACCTCCAGTGTTTTTCCATTGAAGCGATAGCTAGTTTCCTGGAGCCCCACTCACAGAGTTTGTATTGTTTATAAAAGAGTTGTGCTGCACTATGTCTACATGATGTCTTGCACCATTTCTCATATCTGCTTTCTTGGGAGGCCAAGCCAAAGCCAGTGAGCACTGTACCAGAAAAAATGATCAAAATCAGACTATCTTCCAGGTCTGGAAGCAATTAGCTTGGTGATGTCATTGTTTGATACGGCAGCATTTTAACAGAAGTAGGGGCCCGGGATATTTGGAGTGAATTGTTAGGAACTCGTTCAAAGTAAGAAACAAACAAAATTTTTCTGGGGAATAAAGGATTCCTGTGTCTAATCGGGAGCTGGAAGCAGATGTATAAATAGGTTGGACTGACAGTAATGAAAGGATATGCAGCGTTTCTCATCAAATCACATCCTGGCTGGCAGCGATGCCAGAACAGATGTGTTACCTCTGGATCTTCAGGGAACCATCAAAGATCATCAGACACCAGCTAGTGATGTCTGAAGGGCTTGTCTTAAAAACGTGTCTCTACATCCGTTAGTAATGCCTGAACTCTACATTTAGAATAGGGAACGTGGCAGTCATGTTGTATGGTACCAAAGAATAGGGACAATATATTGTATGTGACAGTAAGCAAAATAGATGGGCTGCTTCTCCTCCTCCTGTTTCTAGCTGCAGCAAAATAGCAGTTTGATTGCATCAATTAAGAAGGCAAATAATTTGTTTAATTGGCCGCCAGCAGCACTAAGGTTATTCTTATTTTGCACACAACCAATTATGCAGAGAGGGCTGCTACACCCAGCTCTCTCTAATGATGATCTCCCAACCTCTACTGTGCTGCTCACCACATTCACTGTGGCAGAAGATAGTAGAGTTAAATGGACAAGAATGGAAAGGCGACACAATTCAAAATAAGTCAAGTCAAAATAAGTCTACTATGCAATCCCAGGCCTGTGCGTTTGTACGAGTTCTATTTTTACTGCAACCATTTTGTTAGTAACAAAGAAAAAAAGAAACCCTATTTTTCCTGTGTTATTGCGAATAAAATGCAGCTGTGTAAAGTGGAGCTTTGTTTGTCCATGCATAAATGTTTTCCCTCCAGTACTTTACCATATTTCTCTGTGTTCTGTCTAAGCCCCGCCCCTGTACAACACCACACTACAACACAGTGCTGCCATGCTAAAAACAGAGCCATGTGAGATCAGAGGTGACACACTACACTATGGTAAACTCACTGTCAGAGAAATGAACAACACACCACCGTCTCTACCCACAGAGAGCTGGTACTGTGGTACAATACCTCCCACTGTAGACTGTGGTGCTGTTGTTCTGTACATTACAATGACAGATTACAATCCTCTGGTAATGCCACATTTTGCAACAAAATGACTAGTAGAAGATTGGCTTTCTCTAATGCTCAGTGATGATATTACACTGCAATGGGCCTACTTGGAGGGCACAACAAGGATATATGACACAATACTAGTATTACCTTCCCCTTTCCTTTCCAGTTAGAGTATCCCTCATGATCGGCCATGACATACAGCACTGTGCTCAGATTACCAACTGTGAGTGACCACTGAGAATATAAATACACAAGATGGCAGCTGGAGTGCATGTCATGGCTTTGCCTTCGACCACTGAAACAGGCTAAATAAGGATTGGGGTGTAGTAATCTGATCTCAGATCTGTGGTTAAGGGCTAGTGACACAGAGTGCATGACACAGCTGTCCCATAGATAGACACACAGGTCCTGCAGTGTGCCTCCACCCTCCAGATTGATAGGGCCATCTGCTGGCCAGAACTGACATTGGAGTCATCTCTGTTATCTCTATAAACAGTCACACATAGAGACCCTGAGGGAGAGCTGAGCTATGACCATGATGTCATAAGACAATGAGGTCATGCATCTCAGTGACCATGGAGTGAGGAGGAGGGAAAATGGGGTCAAGAGGTGAGACAGTTATTGAATGATCCAAGGGATGGAAAAAGACACTGACCTGCTTTTACGGGGCATATTCATCCACGTCATGTTGAGATGGTCAATTGATATGACCACTTATGGTTCACAGAATGCATGATGTTTATTTATGTTGAATTTAATCAAAACATAAAATACCAAACAAGCAGGCCAAACAAGTCTCATCATATTTTCTGGGACTGGAAAATAGAAGTACAGTCAGTTGCATTACTGCATCTCACAACAACAAAAGGTGATGTAAAAAAAACAGCATCAAAAGGAACCAACATTTGCTGTAAATTTCAAACACATTTCTACAGGAAAAAAAACACAAAACTTCTTGACTTCCCTTCAGCAGCCAAACACTGTGGAGCCCTTTGAACCAAACTACAGCTCTGTGCTGACATCTACTTGCTGGTCTAACGACACCATGGTGACCAATCCATCATCAGTCAGACTTCCAGTCTGTAAAGCAGAGGCCAAATGCTGTAAAAGACGCCTCCCTCGCCTCTCCTTCCTTTCTCTGGCTCCAAAATCGATTTTCAATGGCTTTGATACATTGGTGGGTAAAAACTGTCTGCTTCYATATTCCAGACGTAAGCTGTGTGAGTGAAACGCTCTTAATATAATAACTGGCCTGTTTGTTTTGGGCGATTGACAAGTACATCTGACTATTAAATTAAATTAGACACACAAGAGCAAAGTGAAATCTAATGATGCTGTTGATTTAAGCAAATTGACTGTACGGCTCACAATAACATCTGTTGCCAGTTTAATTAGTTTGCATTATTGGTCAGTCGCATCAGAGATCAGACAAACTTTCGGTGAAAAATACACAATTATTTTTGTAAGGATGTACATACGACGTAAGTATTACAAGGAGGTTGAATAGAGTAAGAGAGAAAGAGAGGGAGAACGAGAAACAGAGAAAGAACTAAGGGGGGACAGTGGGGTGAAAGGGTCAAAACAACACCTCAACAACAAATCCTCTTCATCCCTCCTCCCCACTCTCTGTCATCCGCCTAACCCCCTCCCTCACTCACCTCCCCAACCACATCCAGCTAATCACTTCTCCAGACAAGACGTTCCCTCTGTGTCGTGTCCTGTTCTCCCTCTCTCTATAGTCTGCTCTCTCAGCCCTGGGGTTCTGCTGGAGGTCTGCTAGATCTGCTTACCTACTGTGTGCTCCCTTGCCCTCGTATGTCCTGGCCTGGTAGTACCCGCTGTATCTCTGTGGCATCCGAACCCCGCGGCCAGAGACAATGGTGCTATTGAGCCCAAGAGGAGCACCTCCCTGCCCCGCCGTCTGCACTGGCGCTGCCCATTGTTTGAGTTGKCACGGGGCATAAAGTAAGCCTTTCTCGTGCTGCCTGCCGCATCGTACATTTTACATCTTTGATTAGGGACAGAAAAAACAAGGCCTGCCCTGTGGCGAGGCTAGGCGATGTGTCAAGCTGTCAAATAATATATATTATATACTGGGTGGTTTGAGCCCTGAATGCTGATTGGCTGACAGCTGTGCTATATGAGACCGTATACCACGGGTATGACAAAACATGTACTTTTACTGCTCTAATTACGTTGGAAACCAGTTTATAATAGCAATAAGGCTTTATGGTATATTGCCAATATACGCACCGGCTAAGGGCTGTGTCCAGGCCATCTGCGTTTTGTCTCGCCTATGAACAGTCCTTAGCCGTGGTATATTGGCCATATACCACACCTCTGGGCCTTGTTGCTTAATTATACCATCTTAATTTTGAGAAAGAAACTCACACACAGAAGTTGCAGACTGTTTGAAACTCACAACACAGAAGTTGCAGACTGTTTGAAACACACACAGAAGTTGCAGACTGTTTGAAACTCACACACAGAAGATGCAGACTGTTTGAAACTCACACAGAGGCAAAGGTTGAGACTATGAGAGCTGTGCTGAATGACTTTCTGTGCTCCTTCTGAAACGGAGAAGACTGATGATTTTTCACATTAACGACCTTCTCATTTGGCCATTGACAGTAGTACAATAATTAATTTCACAAAGTTGTTTTAGGCAAAAGTGCTCGGTACTAAATGATTAAGGCCAGCTGTGGGAGTGACAGCAGCCACGGGGCTAGTCGAGATAATGACTGAGAAGGTGATTAGCACTGAGTGACATCATCACCTAAAGAGATCTGCTACAGATGGAGAGTTAAGCTATGGATTTAACAGGAGGAAATTAATGTCATGCAAATGGTGGGAAGGCTGAGATAAGGAACACCATATCACTGTGATTTGAGAGGTACAGTAGATCTCACCTTGAGGAAAAGGGGAAGGGCTCTTTTTACATTTACATTTAAGTCATTTAGCAGACGCTCTTATCCAGAGCGACTTACAAATTGGAAAGTTCATACATATTCATCCTGGTCCCCCCATGGGGAATGAACCCACAACCCTGGCGTTGCAAGCGCCATGCTCTACCAACTGAGCCTCACTTGCCAAGCTTCTAGATTGTCCTATAGTGATGTCAGACACCRTTGTTAAAAGAGTCTCACACAACAGCGAAGCCACAGAAGTATTCTGATTCTAATCTTTGAGTGGGGATCCTAAAAGGTGTGTCCAGTAGGTCCTCATATAATGATACTGTAAAAAACACAAGAGTAGCATGAACATAAAATATAGGCCTAAAGACAGGCTTCTATTGGACAGCCAGATAGCTACAGTTTGACCGCTAAAAGCATTGTGTTCGGGGAAACTGCAGTGTCTGGCCCTCAAACATTTGTTAACTGAAGGAAATCCTAACCGGTTTCTAACCTCCTCTCTTTTCCAAAACTCTGCAAATCTGAGCGGAAAACAACAACTAAGTCCAAACCCCTGTCACAGAATGTACCTCTGAAAACTGTCAGCCTATCAGTTTACTGGTGACGGTAACCTGGGACGTTTGAGCTTCAACTGCAACGGGACCTGGATCATTAGTATTTAAATATTAATTACAAGGTTTGCTTCAAAGCATCTGAAAAATGAAGGGGAAATTAGGAGATACATTATTCATGTCCTGAAATACCTCCATTTGTAAAGCCTTAGGTTTGTTCTAGCTAGCAGTGGACACATTATACTGTAGGCCACTGTGTAAAACATGGAAACAATGTGTCCTTTGAAAAAACATATTCATGGGCAACTAAGATTTAACCAGTCATACTGTCTTTCATTTTGGCTTTCAGAAAATGAGAAGCTAAGCCAACTCGTCTTCAGGTCACGAGAGTGTTGAGGAATATTTTCATGTCGTCAACACATTCCAGTGGAACCAGACATCCTGAGTGTACAAATTCCATTCATACTTCATTTCCAGCAAGTCTTGGAAGAGTGCAAGTCAGCACATCTACTGTCACTCCATATTTTCATAAAACCCCCTCCAAGCTGACAGGAAGGAAGGAACAGAGACTTTTTAAGAATGTGAGAACTTCATCTCATGACCCGAGCCACGGGCACGGAGAGGCAATGTATATCATAAATGAATTATACAGCACCAAGTTTTATGTTTCAGTCGCTTCAATGCTTTTGATAAGGTTTAAGATGGTGCTAAATCATTTACTAGAGAGTGAGATAGGCTTATGTACTGTAGAACACATGGATTCCTCTACCATTTTCAATGACAAATGACCCGACACACTTACTTTGTTTCGTGTCCATTAAATCCATACAGAACCAAAACCTCCTGGACCTCATCTAACATCCTACTGAAAGCCAATAGGGATAGAATCCCTTGTTCGGAATGGAGCGAGAATATTTTTTGTTCATTTATTACGTTTATCTGGCAGGGACACTACAACAAAACATACGTCTCAGAGTATGGGAAGTGATGCGTTGCACCAGATTTAGCTGAGAAAATAAACTTACCGGATACACAACATTCACACACCCACAGACATCAACATCAACACAAAGCTCACAACACTCCAAACCCAATTAGGCCCTGCAGAATGAGGGGAAAGAATCAGTCATTACTGAGACATGTATTACAACCAGAGAGCCAATCTCTCCAGTGTCTTGGCCTTATCCTGACCACTGTGATATACACTGAGTATACCAAACATTAAGAACACTTGCTTTTACATGACATAGAATGACCAGGTGAATCCAGGTGAAAGCTATGCTCCCTTATTGGTGTCACTTATTAAATRCACTTCAAATCAGTGTGGATGAATGGGAAGAGACAGGTTAAAGAAGGACTTTTAAGTCTTGATTGACATGGATTGTGTATGTGTGCCATTCAGAGGGTGAATGGTCAAGACAAAAGATGAAGTGCCTTTGAACGGGGTATGGTAGTAGGTGCCAGGCACACCGTTTTTTGTCAAGAACAGCAACGCTGCTGGGTTTTTCACGCTCAACAGTTTCCCGTGTGTATCAAGAATGGTCCACCACCCAAAGGACATCAGCAAACTTGACAACTGTGGGAAGCATTGGAGTCAACATGGGCCAGCATCCCTGTGGAACGCGTGACACCTTGTAGTCCAAGACCCTAGGAATTGAGGCTGTTCTGAGGGAAAAGGCTGGGCTGCAGCTACTAGAAAGGTGTTCCAAATATTTTGTTCACTCAGTGTTCGCTCCATAAGGCTTAGTGCTTTATTGACTGCCTGCACAGTCCCGTTCTCTGTGAATTACTCATTAGAAGCCCTCAGGCCCAGCTCTCCCAGCTTGCACGATAAGACGAGGATAAAACACTGGTCATTCCAAGGGTAGTGAGCCTCAACCGCAGTCTGAATGACACCAGACCAGTCAGGAGATGCACAGTTGGAGGAGCTGAGGGATCCGTGAGAGAATATGAGAGAGGGGGRTGGATTTCACTCCTGTGTCTCTCTGTTTGGCTCCTTTAAATGAGATGTGTAGGTATGGGTGGAGTACAGTGAATTAATTTAATCATAAGAGACTGGTTGATGATTTTAAATTAGCTTACAGTTAAAGTGGCTACCACTGTAAAACCCAAACTGAATTTGGTCATCAAAGATAAGCAGTGATTCTAATCCAATGAACTTCCTCCAAACCTGAGTTCACTCAGAAATAAGAAGTTGCTTTTTTCACAAGTCATGCTAGCCAGAGCTAAAGGACAGGAGAAACTGAGCTRGTACACAGAAACATCACATGCACAGCTCAGGTGGGACTGTGCTTTGACACCAGCCTCGCTGACAGCCAGGATATGCCCCTTTCCTTTCCACACACGTGTACTATAGACATATACCAGAACCACAGAGCTGAGTGCCAGTCGTTACTGCCAGGAGAGCTGAACAGGAGGAACAGTGTGAGGGTGACAAGCCCAATTTATCAGCCTCTAGCTCTGAAAGGTTAAGTGAGTAAACATTGATTTGGGCAGAACAAGGTTAAGTTGTTTTCAGCAGATGTTTGGTCTTGAGGTAAATAAYATTCTATAGAGGCAGCAAACAAGTATCCCTGCTCACTTGATGCGGAATGCAGAGCACATTTAGGCCTACACGCATTGGAATGTGGAGAAAACACCTGGGATTCAAAACTCTGTTCATTCTGACTAACGATCGTTAGGGGAATACTGTGTTTCATTACGATCTCTAGCTGAAAAACAAAACTCAACTCACCCCCTACAGACAACAAAGAATGTGTTGATGGCAGAAAGAGAGAGAAAGAAAGACAGAAAGACGAGAAAGAGAGAGAGGGGCTGAGAACGAGGAGTGGCTAGTATGGAGAAAGTATGATGAAAGCTCTGGCCTGACAACACATAGAAACAATCCATTAATACACAATGACCCTGTAGTGTGCCAACCTCCATTCTGTCAAATGACTGATGAGAGTGAGACCTCTCTTGGATCTGTGTATTTAATTTGCTTTAACGAAGGCTCCTGTCCGGTCCGCTATAGGTTTATTTGAAAAGATGCCAATAGGATGCTGCCGGCTGCTGAGCAGGATGAATCACCCAGGAGCTCTGCAGTGAGTCAGAGGGGAGAGCTGAGCTGGCTCTGGCTGGGGAGAGACAGGGCTGCCCTGGTCCAGCATAGACAGGACAGGGGGAACAATCATTGGTCTACAGAGAGAAACAACAGGACACAGGAGCCACAGATCTACAGTCACTGTTTGGACAAGAACAGTTAAGTTAAATAAACGTATGCGCACACACAAATAAACACTTTTCTCTCTTTCTCCCCTCTCTTCTCTCCCTCCAGGCAACATTAATCAGTGTAACCATGAAGTCAGACAACAGTGCAAAACAGCAGAGACGGTACTCCGCCGTACCGTACGATCCATTGACCTGGCAGCCTCTGCTCTCACCTGTAGAGACACTCTGGAGACACGGTCTGCATCCCTCACTGCCACACACCGACTGAGCCAGCATATGTCAACAACACCCCTTAAACCCCACTACAGCAGCCACACACCGACTGAGCCAGCATATGTCAACAACACCCCTTAAACCCCACTACTGCAGCCACACACCGACTGAGCCAGCATGTCAACAACACCCCTTAAACCCCACTACTGCAGCCACCACACCGACTGAGCCAGCATGTCAACACACCCCTTAAACCCCACTACAGCAGCCACACACCGACTGAGCCAGCATGTCAACAACACACCCTTAAACCCCACTACTGCAGCCACACAACCGACTGAGCCAGCATGTCAACAACACCCCTTAAACCCCACTCTGCAGCACACACCGACTGAGCCAGCATGTCAACAACACCCCTTAAACCCCACTACTCAGCACCACACCGACTGAGCCAGCATGTCAACAACACCCCTTAAACCCCACTACTGCAGCCAACACACCGACTGAGCCAGCATGTCAACAAACCCCTTAAACCCACTACTGCAGCCACACACCGACTGAGCCAGACATGTCAACAACACCCTTAAACCCCACTACAGCAGCCACACCACCGACTGAGCCAGCATGTCAACAACACCCCTTAAACCCCACTACTGCAGCCACACACCGACTGAGCCAGCATATGTCAACAACACCCCTTAAAACCCCACTACAGCAGCCACACACCGACTGAGCCAGCATGTCAACAACACCCCTTAAACCCCACTACAGCAGCCACACACCGACTGAGCCAGCATGTCAACAACACCCCTTAAACCCCACTACTGCAGCCAGGTAGCTACTGCTTCAACCAGACATCAAACTCACACTGCCAGAAAAAAAACCAGATACCATAAATGAGCCCACCTACCTGAGCCTCCATATATCTGCCTCCTCTGTGTCAAGTCACGAGCAGAGAAATGGAGAGAGAGAGAAGAGAGAGAGAGATGGAGCTGAAAGCCCCTGCACTATAAGGCAGGCGCGTTGATCTACATAGCGCTGAGGTCGGTAAACAGGCTGTTAGGCTAGCAGAGGAGAGGTGGATCGAGGTGGGATATAGTGCTGTAGTGTAGGCTGCCTGAGGTTGAAAGACATAGAGCACCAGACAGGAACCTGAACGTCAATAAAACAGGAAGGCTCTCCCTGCACTTTCCCCCCTCCCTCCCTCCTTCACTTGCTCTCTCCCTCTTCTCTGCTGGTTCTCTGTCCCCTTTATACCACTCTCTCCCTCTCATACACTCAGCCATTTTTTCTCTCCCCATTCATATCTCTCTATTTCAGTGCATTTATTCAGCTGTTGTGTTGATCCCAGGGCTCAGTGGGGACGTGTCCAGAGTCAGTGTGTTGCAGCGCTGCAATGTCACCACTGTCTCTCTCGCTCATGACCAGGGGAATCTGAGCTCTGTCAGCGACCACTGAAACAACTCTATTATAATATATACTGAATGAATATGTGCTGGCTCCCTATACTAAACATTGTATTACAATCTTTATTGGCTTATAATAAACATTGTATTTCGATCTTAACTGGTTTGAATGAAACCACTTCTGTAGTGTATGAAACGAAATGAAAAACTCATCACTGCACGTGATTGCACCATCTGAAACTGAAACCATGGACATGGTGAGCGGAAAGCGCCGTCAGTATCATCAGACTTTCCTCTGGGCCTTATGTCTTGTCCATGCCTCACCAGACCTCTTGTCTTTCCCCTGGGCCTCGTGTCTTGTCCATGCCTCACCAGACCTCTTGTCTTTCCTCTGGGCCTCCGTGTCTTTTCAAGGCCTCACCAGACCTCTTGTCTTTCCCTGGGCCTCATGTCTTGTCCATGCCTCACCAGACCTCTTGTCTTTCCCCTGGGCCTCGTGTCTTGTCCATGCCTCACCAGACATCTTGTCTTTCCTCTGGGCCTCGTGTCTTTTCAAGGTCTCACCAGACCTCTTGTCTTTCCTCTGGGCCTCAGGTCTTGCCCATGCCTCACCAGACCTCTTGTCTTTCCTCTGGGCCTCGTGTCTTGTCAAGGTCTCACCAGACCTCTCCGTCTTTCCTCTGGGCCTCGTGTCTTGTCAAGGTCTCACCAGACCTCCCTGTCTTTTCTCTGGGCCTCGTGTCCTATACCCCTTAGCCCAGTCCTCTGGTTCTACGCTGGGCCAGAGACCACAATACTCTGTCAGCACTTTGTTGAACACAATGGAAACATCCCTCTCCTAATATGGAGGACTTGGCTAGTCCAGATTCCAGTGACTGTTGCCACAGGATTCCCCTATTGTAAACTAGCTGTGTGCTGTAAAACAATGTAATTGTTCAATTATTTTCAGATGTATCTTTATGAAATAATCTCGGCGACCCAGAACCAAAAACTTGCCTAAATGTGTCAGCTACTCGATGCATTTATGTTAAGAATGTCTGTCCCCGAGAGATTAGTATGTATTAATCAATCAAATGGCTTTAATAGACTAATCTGTGTCAATTACAAAACCCATCTGTAACTTTGGTGTACTAAATCCTTTTCAAATGATATTTCTTCCAGCAAAGCTGCTATGTTTCTCTCTGCTCCCAGCAGGAGCCCCCCATTATCTCTGAAAATAAGTAAGTAAATGCTGCCTATAAATATCTATAGAAACTACCTTGAGAGACGCCAGGGCGAGAGAGGAGAGAGAGTGAGAGATACTCTGAGGGAATCCATACAATGCCAATGTCCTCCCACATTCCCTCATCTCTTATTTTTCTGCCCTCCAATGGTTCACAGTGGAATATACAGTACCGGTCAAAAGTTTGGACACACCTACTCAATCCAGGGTTTTTCTTTATTTTTACTATTTTCTACATCGTAGACTATGAAGACTATGAAATAACACATATGGAATCATGTAGTAACCAAAAAAGTGTTAAACAAATCTAAATGTATTTTATATTTGAGATTCTTCAAAGTAGCCACCCTTTGACTTGGTGACAGTTTTGCGCACTCTTGGCATTCTGTCAACCAGCTTCATGAAGTAGTCACCTGGAATGCATTTCCTTGTTAAAAGTTGATTTGTGAAATGTATTTCCTTCTTAATGTGTTTGAGCCAATCAGTTGTGTTGTGACAAGGTAGGGGTGGTATACAGAAGATAGCCCTATTTGGTAAAAGACCAAGTCCATATTATGGCAAGAACAGCTCAAATAAGCAAAGAGAAACGACAGTCCATCATTACTTTCAAGACATGAAGGTCAGTCAATACGGAAAATGTCAAGAACTTTGAAAGTTTCTTCAAGTGCAGTCACAAAAACCATCAAGCACTATGATGAAACTGGCTCTCAGAGTTACCTCTGCTGCAGAGGATAAGTTCATTAGAGTTACCAGCCTCAGAAATTGCAGCCAAAAAAATGCAACAGACACATCTCAACATCAACTGTTCAGAGGAGACTGCGTGAATCAGGCCTTCATGGTCGAATTGCTGCAAAGAAACCACTACTAAATGACACGAATAATAAGAAGAGACTTACTTGGGCCAAGAAACACTAATGGACATTAGACCAGTGGAAATCTGTCCTTAGGTCTGATGAGTCCAAACTTGAGATTTTTGGTTCCAACCGCTGTGCCTTTGTGAGACGCAAAGTAGGTGAACAGATGATCTCTGCATGTGTGGTTCTCTCCGTGAAGCATGGAGGAGGAGGTGCGATGGTGTGGGGGTTCTTTGCTGGTGACATTGTCTGTGATTTACTTAGAATTCAAGGCACACTTAAACAGCATGGCTACCACAGCATTCTGCAGTGACACACCATCACATCTGGTTTGTGCTTAGTGGGACATTTGTTTTTCAACAGGACAATGACCCAACACACCTCCAGGCTGTGTAAGGGCCATTTGACCGAGAAGGAGAGTGATGGGAGTGCTGCATCAGATCACCCGACCTCAACCCAATTGAGATGGTTTGAGATGAGTTGAACCGCAGAGTGAAGTGCTCAGCATATGTGAGAACTCCTTCAAGACTGTTGGAGAAGCGTTACAGGTGAAGCTGGTGGAGCGAATGCCACGAGTGTGCAAAGCTGTCATCAAGGCAAATTGGGGGTTACTTTCAAGAATCTGAAATATATTTAGATTGGTTTAACACTTTTTTGGTTATTACATGATTCCATATGTTTTATTTCATAGTTTGGATGTCTTCACTGTTATTCTACAATGTAGAAAATAGTAAAAATAAAGAAAAACCCTTGAATGAGTAGGTGTGTCTAAACTATTGACTGGTACTGTATGTCCTGTCATTTGTTAGGGTAAAGATATCCCACATCCTTTTATGTCTCAGGTCTCAGCCCTTAAATAATTCACAGTGGAATTTGCGTAATCTCCTTGTGTAATGGGGCGTAACAGTTAGCTATGACAGAGGGAAGTCTGTGGGTTCTCTATCACTTACTACAACAACAAAAAACAAAGCAACTGTATAAGTTGGAGACCGGAGCGATATGAAGGTGACTTGGTTTGGGAACATTTTCAGCTGGGGATTGAGGCTCCTGTCCTCTGTTATAAAATGATCTAAACAACAGATGGAGCCAGTGCACAGCAATTTAGTACCAAAACCATTCTGTGAGTGAGTGAGTCAGTCTGCACTAAATGAGGGAGAATGTCAGAGAGAAAGAGAGAGGATTGAGAAAATATATAGTGTGTTTGGGGAGAAGCAGGAGTGGGAGGACAAATAATATTATCTCTGTCTCTGTCAGGGGAGCTAATTTGTGGCAGAGTATGAAGACGACAGTAACAGTACTGTATAAAGAGAATGGGTTTGTTCTCTAAGTCCAATACCAAGACAGGGGAATGGGAGGCAGCAATGACAAGATGCTGATGTTTCTGAGCCAATTACAGTCTCAGAAACAGTTGTTAAAGAACTTTCTTCAGTGTAATTTTGATCGCCGAAAGCAATGATGGAGTAAGTCACCACTATTCTTAACTCCCATGACAGAAAGATCCATAACACRGCAGTTCTCTCTGGAATGCTCTGTTCTTGAGAGAAGATAACTACACAGTAGACATTTGGAAAAGCACCACTGCGAAAACACTCTGAATGTTCACATAAAAAAATGAATCAATAAAGAAACAAGAAGCCTGGCTGTATCGAGAATGCCTTGTTGAAACTGTGATGAACTGTCATAATTGAGAAAAGCCATTCCACAGTGAGGACAGAAGGAAGACATGCTAAGAGAGAGTGAGCGTGTCTCTGGGGATGTTACCACCAAACACTGATGGAACTGCACACGGTTGTCACAGTAACAGAAAAGGCTGACAGAATAACTACTTTGTAATTGTCAGAGGACTGAATGCCCTAGAAGGATAAGCAGTACACTTTAATGATTATTTACACATAACAGACGCAACATTATCATTTCTCACAGAGGCAGGTACTAATTTAAAGATGTGGGAAACCATCCAAGTAGACCATAGGCCTACATGAAACCATGCTAGTCAACTGCTTGTACTCAGCAGTGTGGGAGGGTGGATGTCCAAAATACTAAATAACATTACTTGTGTAGTTTGATGAAGTATTCCAGTATGCTACATCAATTGGCAGAGATGCAAACTGCTGAGGGCCCAAAAAGGTGACACTTTTTTTTGTTGCACTGAAACATGCAAAAAAAAACCTGCGAGGGGGAAATGCAGGTTTTAACTAATTAAACAACAACGAATATGATCTACATGATGAGTCTCTGTGTGTAAAATAAAAAGTGGTTTATGTGAACCTAACTCACAGCTAAAAAAAATGTAAAGAAAGCAATCCAATGTTATTTGTTGCCTAGACTTTACTGCAAATGACACTTTTGAGAACAAATATTGCAGTTAGCCATGACAGCCTTTATTATAGAACGCTTGTGACCAAACACACATCTAAATATTGCACTTGGGTAAAAAAACATCTTAAAGTAGAAATAGAATGAAACAAACGACATTCTATTTTTGCTCTATTATAGTGGTCACTATAGTAGACATCGATCAAGCGCACAAGGCTACATGTGTGCAAAAATAGCGTTCACTGAGTAAAGCATTTTATAATCCCCCCCAACACTCACACACAAGTGTTACTGTCAAGTTCAAGACAACAAAAGCAATATCTTTGGGCTACACTGCACATTATGACATTGTACACTTTCTGCCTGTGGACATATGTTCTACAATGTGCCAGCAGAGCATGATACCCTTTGTTGGCATAACTGATCTCTTTCAGGCAGAGAATACACCTGGCATACCCCTTTTTATCCACTGTATTAAAAAAGTGAGAAAGAGGGAAAGTGTGTGTTGTTCCCTTCACCTCTATAGTGGCATCCAGTTTAAGCCAGGCCCAGCTCCACTTAACTGTTTAACAAGCAATGCCTCATTTTCACATAATTCTCTCACTCTAAAAATTAACCACATACTGTAGAGGGAAAACAGTTAACAGATAGTGGTTAGTTCGTTAGCTAGTTAACATTTTACACAGATTGCCAGGGTCCAGTAAGCAACTAACGGGTTATAACTTGAGCTAATTTTCATAAACTCAATCATTTGATCAGATAAATTGGCTAATGTGGCTCAACATTTCTCTGGCTAGCTAACGGAAAATTAGATCCAGCTGGCACGATTCTTAACAATGCTAACAATTCTTGTTCCACCACACTTTCTCCCTCACCTCAAACTTTCCAAATGCCAGTTGTTTTTCGGTTACAGCTCATGAAGTACGCTTTATCACCTTCTCACCCTTCACCCCCGTGGTCAGGCTTCCACCTAATGTTATCTATTCGTTATCGTTCAGGGGACGCGTTGCTGTAACTGGCAAGCTGCCTTTCCTCTCTCCGCTGTCTTTCCAGAGCGTGCGCTGATGCTGTAACTAGCAAGTTGGTTGTCTCTTTTCTCTTCAGTCACGTGCTGCGCTGCATTCTGTTATGTGAACGATTGGCTGAACTTGGATACAGCCAGTATCGCTCCAAACGAGCGGGGGGAGAGGGAGAAGCGCAGAGAGGAGTGCAGGGGTGCAACTATCACATCTTTAATGGAGACCTCTGCTGTAGGTTCTTGCTTTGAACGCTCAGTGGGGGATGTGTGTGTGTGTTGTGAAAATAACCATA
>NC_036857.1:9668829-9674804 GCF_002910315.2 Salvelinus sp. IW2-2015 | reverse complement strand
TCGTTCGCTTACTACAGCCAGTAGTCCTCCACCCCCCCCCCCCTCCCCGCCCCCCGCCAAACTTTTCTCATCGGATCTACACGAATCACATAGGTCATCTATTTTGGATTCAAAACAGCGAATATCGCCGAAAGGTGACTAAAACCATACGGTGCAGAGAGAGTGTGTGTGTGTGTGTGTGTGTGTGTGTGTGTGTGTGTGTGGAATATAAACCATATGGTGCAGAGTGTGTGTGTATATGAGAGCTGCAGTGCAGCAACATGAGCTCATCACTCCTCTTCTCCTCTCGTCCCCACCCCTTCACTCCTCTCTCACCATTACATAAGTTAGTGCAGCACGCTCCCCTCAGGCACCCAAAGAAATGAGATGCAAAGGAATGTCATCAAAAGTAAGAGGGTAAGAGAGGACAAGAGCTGCTAGAGAAAGATGCAGAAGAAGAGATGGGGCAGCATATCCGTTCGAGACAAAAGCAGTCACAGCTACATAGCCCATACACACTGATCATGTAAAATGGAAGTATATACCAGAGTCAAGGGACTCTGCATTTCAGTGTATTCTGCTCACAAACACTAGAATACAGTGCTGGAACAGAAAGTGAAAGAACTGGGATCGTGTGAAAGAGAGTAGCTTCACTGCCATAGCAAAAACACAATGTAGTGTACCTACCAGATTATCTAAACCCTACACATGTATCAGGACTCAGGAGTCTGTACGTCATTAACATGTACATTTAGTCATTTAGCAGACACTCTTATCCACAGCGACTTACAGGAGCAATTAGGGTTAAGTGCCTTGCTCAAGGGCACATCGACAGAATGTTCACCTAGTCGGCTCGGGGATTCGAATCAGCAACCTTTCAGTTACTGGCCCAACGCTCTTAACCGCTAGTGCAGTGTTTCTCAACTCCACTCCTCCAGGACCCCCAACAGCACACATTTTTGTTGTAGCCCCAGACAAACTCACTTGATTCAACTCAATGAGGGCCTGATGATTAGTTGACAAGTTGAAGTGTGCTTGTCCGGGACTACAACTAAAATGTGTGCTGTTGGGGGTCCTGGAGGACTGGAGTTGAGAAACACTGCGGTAGGCTACCTGCCGCTATGAGCTTCACAAGTAATAAACCAGACTGCCAACAGCCTCATTTGCATTTCAAAGCTGCAGGTTGAAGTTTAAATGTTTAGTAGCAGAAATGCGGCATAACTCTGAAATGAATAGATATTACAACATTAAGTACATCAACCACTAATGTCTAACTTGGTCTCACAAACAACACGGTAATGGAAGGTGGTATATTACTGTTATATTATCCTTGGTCTTAGACCTTGGAACTCTTTCAAAATGAGTTGGAATGTCTTGTGTATGTCAGTTAATTCAAGGTAATTATTTGCAACATTGTTAGAGAGGAAGGTAGGCCTTAATGTTTCATCTGTCTGTATGCTTCCTGTGCCACAGAATAACCTCAAAACTGGATCACAATACATGTCCAACTGCAGTACACACTGATCACTCTAAGATGTCACGTTGAGCAATCACAGAAAGGGCTTGATGTATTCAGAGTTCACGGTGCAGTCTCCCCTCTGGGAGTAACACAAGTTTAAATTATTCAGAAGTGGACACTTTCAATCCAACATTCAATAGATCTGAAGAACTGTGTACACACAGAGAGCTTAAGATGCTGTTGGTGGAAAATACTGAGGTCAATTCTACTGGAATAATGCCCTAGGTCTGTGTTATCAACATCCCACCAAAGAAAATACAACCGTAGTTCTATAATGCTATAATACTCAACAGTAGAGGGAGTTACAGTAGTCACACGAAGGATACAGACGAATACTGTATAATTCTCGATTGGATACGCTCACTTGGGTGCAAAAATCAATCATGAACACAGGTGTGAGGAAACATGCTGAATCAACTGTAAAGTTGTGAATTCGGGCCTGACGCAATTGGTTATGCGTGTGTGCATGTGTGTGTGTGTATACATGTGTGTATTGTGTGTGTGTGTGTGTGTGTGTGTATACATTTGTATGTGTGAGTGCGTGTGTTGTGTGTGTATACATTTGTATGTGTGAGTGCGTGTGTGTGTGTGTGTGTATATTTGTATGTGTGAGTGCGTGTGTGTGTGTGTGTTGTGTAATACATTTGTATGTGTGAGTGCGTGTGTGTGTGTGTATACTTTTGTATGTGTGAGTGGTGTGTGTGTGTATACATTTGTTATGTGTGAGTGGTGTGTGTGTATACATTTTGTATGTGCGTGAGTGCGTGCCTGTGTGTGTGTGTAAGTATTGTATATGTGTGTGAGTGCGTATAGTGCGTGTTGTGTGTGTGTGTGTGTTACATTTGTATGTGTGGTGAGTGCGTGTGTGTTGGTGTGTATAACATTTGTATGTGTGAGTGGTGTGTGTGTGTGGTGTAATTTGTATGTGTGAGTGCGTGTGTGTGTGTGTATACATTTGTATGTGTGAGTGCGTGTGTGTGGTGTATAATTGTATGTGTGAGTGGTGTGTGTGTGTGTATAACATTTGTATGTGTGAGTGCGTGTTGTGTGTGTGTATACATTGTATGTGTGAGTGCGTGTGTGTGTGTAGTTGTGTGGTGGCGTGTGTGTGTGTGTGGTGTGTGTGTGTGTGGTGTGTGTGGTTGTGTATATTTGTATGTGTGAGTGCGTGTGTGTGTGTATACATTGTATGTGTGAGTGGTGTGTGTGTGTATAGATTTGTATGTGTGAGTGCGTGTGTGTGTGTGTGTGTGTGTGTTGTGGTGGTGTGTGTGTATGACATGCTGTATGTGTGGTGATGTGTGTGTGTATACATTTGTATGTGTGAGTGCGTGTGTGTGTGTGTAAACATTTGTATGTGTGGTGCGTGTGTGTGTGTATACATTTGTATGTGTGAGTGCGTGTGTGTGTATACATTTGTATGTGTGTAGTGCGTGTGTGTGTTAATACATTTGTATGTGTGTGAGTGCGTGTGTGTGTGTTTGTGTGTGTGTGTGTGGTGGTTACATTTGTATGTGTGAGTGTGGTGTGTGTGTGTGTGTGTGTGCTTACATTTGTATTGTGAGTGCGTGTGTGTGGTGTGTATATTTGTATGTGTGAGTGCGTGTGTGTGTGTGTATACATTTAGTATGTGTGTAGTGCGTGTGTGGTGTGTGTATACATTTGTTGTGTGAGTGCGTGTGTGGTGTGTATACATTTTGTGTGTGAGTGGTAGTGCGTGTGTGTGTGTGTGTGTGTGTGTGTGTGTGTGTGTGTGTGTGTTGTGTGTGTGGTGTGTGTGTGTGTGTGTGTGTGTGTGTGTGTGTGTGTGGTGTGTGTGTGTGTGTGTGTGTGTGTGTGTGTGATGCGGTGTGTGTGTGTGTGTTGTTGTGTGTGTGTGCTGTGTTGGTGTTGTGTGAGTGCGTGTGTGTGTGTGTGTGTGTGTGTGTGTGTGTGTGTGTGTGTGTGTTTTGAACTTATATTGGAAGGAGGCACTACTATCAAAATGATCAATCCAAACAAAACATTTAAAATTGTTCAATAGTGTTAGCTGGAAAACAGACACACTTCAAATGGCAACAACTGCGTGTATAAGCTGTTCCATACCACAACTTTAACTCACCGCAGTGGAACTACACGTCCAACTGGCTGGTTGCAGCTTTTCCATTACACACATCGGTCTCCTCTCTGCCCAGAAAAGATCTCTCGTCATAAAGTGTACCAACACAGGCAGCCAACGTTCTATGTCTCTCCTCTCTCGGTCCTGATGTAGGTCAAGACACTGCTGTTTGTCAAGGTGTCCAGATTAAGTCAGAACAGCTTCAGACCAGGTCCACATGCTGTACTGTAGACTACTTCCCATGGGGCTGGGCTGGTCTGTTTGTTCTTCCTGGAGTCAGCTGCCGATTATGAGGCAGGGTTGCGTCACCGTTCGCCTCACAACAACCCCAGTTTCAGCATATTCCACCACATTGTCGATACAGTGGAAGATACAGACATTGGCATGGACACATTGATAGACACAGAGATTGAGGAAGTGTGTGAATCCAGAAGCCTCCAGTTTCCTTTACTATTCAGATGATACCCAACAGTGAGGTTAGCAGGATCCCTGTTGTTCCCCCTGGATTGGAGACGAGGTGCAGAAGCGTTCAGGGGACCAGACACACAGACAGTAAATAAATAATGGTTGCTGTGCTGTGCTCCACTCGCTGCCATGGAACTATGGTCAGATCAGGTTGCCAGTCTTCTCCTGTGTCATTATAACCTCTTTCACTGTCATAAAGACCAATGTATTGAAGAACTCCCTCAAAATCGTCACTTTAACACTGACCAGAATCAAATCAGACAGTCTAGCTGGCCATTCTTGCAAAGCAACCTTCTGTTCCCGCCAGAGACAAACTTCACATGAACGAAACACATGTGAAAGCTTGACTGTCTCCGAGATGTTATCTGAAGAGACACCTCTAAGTCAGAGGAAGTTGGAGAAACGTACATGTTGAGAAAACAATGAGACAGCAGGTCAAAAGGAATGTGTTTCAGAGGCACAGTGTGTTCTGACGGGACAGGAATGTTCCTCCTGGGTCAGTACATGCCTTGTGAGCGAGAGATAACCGTTTCTTTAAGTCAGCCCAACAGGGTTCAGAAACTGGATATGACTCAGCAAAACACAGAAAGGTGCATAGAAGGGCAGAAGTAAACCGAACAAGCCAATCACACAAGACCAGCCTTTTAAAAATAACATAGAAAATTGTTTCATTTTGACACAGATAATGTTTATCTAACACTTTGTTCTGGGAACATATGGGTTCATTCAGGAAGAGATTTGCATATTTTAAGAAAATGTCCTCTGTATTCCATTGTACTCCAGAGGACTGACCTGAGCATTGCCTCAAAGCTTTTATATATCTTCATTTTCCAAAATGATTGTGTTGGGTGTGTACTGTAAAATCTAGGAAACTGTGCATCCTACCGTATGTGTGGATTTAGCCTAACACTGATGACGAAGATGATGATATGTTTCCAGAGCATCTAACATGAGCATCTAACATGTCTCCAGGAAACCACTTTTATAGTGTTTTTTAAATCTTTTATAAACTGGTAAAATATTTTCTAGGCATTTTCTATAGAAATAGATGAGACATGAGGAGCAGACTCTGGGGCTCCTTGCTGTCTGGGAACAGTCATGACAGATGATCTCCTACCTTATTGTTCGGCTTGAAATGCAGTACTTCCACATCACAATCCACGCGGCAGTGACCTCACTGCAGACACCAGACACGCAGGGAAAACATGTGCAGCATGGCACACGCAGGAAGGACGTTTCAAAATGTCCCAAACGCACCAAACTGTGGCAATTCCTCCTATAGCAGCCAGTGGAGAGACACCCTGTTCTAGAGCAAAAATGACAGCCCACATCCTTCACTGTCCAAAGAAAAACACAGAATACATTTTCCTCCAGCTCCAGTGTTCTCAGCTGTGCCGTTCAGAAGTTCCCTGTCCCAGTTTATCCTGCCTGCGTCCACACTCAGAAAGTTGCTAGACTAGCAAGTTATCCTGATGACCAAGAAAGGTAAAGGCTCAGTTCAGTATGTCTAGGCTCCTCGTAACAAAGGTTCTCCACCCATACTGTTCACTACTACACCACTCCTCCCTCTCCACCCATACTGTTCACTACTACACCATTCCTCCCTCTCCACCCATATTGTTCACTACTACACCACTCATCCCTCTCCACCCATACTGTTCACTACTACACCATTCCTCCCTCTCCACCCATATTGTTCACTACTACACCACCCCTCCCTCTCCACCCATACTGTTCACTACTACACCACTCCTCCCTCTCCTCTCCTCTCTCTCTCGCTCTCCCCTCTCTCTCTCTCTCGCTCTCCTCCTCTCGCTCTCCCCCTCTCTCTCTCTCGCTCTCCTCTCCGCTCTCCCCTCTCCTCTCTCGCTCTCCCCTCTCTCTCTCTTTCTCTCTCTCTCCTCCTCTCTCCTC
>NC_036857.1:9628367-9667231 GCF_002910315.2 Salvelinus sp. IW2-2015 | reverse complement strand
AGGGAGGAGTCGGTTGTAGTAGTGAACAGTATGTCGCGGGCTGGAGAGGGAGGATGGATGTAGTACGTGAACAGTATGGCGTAGAGGGGAGGAGTGGTGTAGTATGAACAGTATGGGTGGAAAGGGAGGAGTGGTGTAGTAGTGAACAAGTAAGGTGGAGAGGGAAGGGTGGTGTTAGTAGTGGAAACATATGGGTCGGAGAGGGAGGGTGGTGTAGTAGTGAACAGTAAGTGGGAGAGGAGGAGGTGGTCATGTCTAGTAGTGAACAATATGGTGGAGAGGAGAAGTGGCTGTAGTAGTGAACAGATGGGTGGAGAGAGGGATGAGTTGGTTGTAGTGTAACACATTATGGGTGGGAGAGAGGAGGATGTGGTTTAGTAGTGAACAGTATGGGTTGAGAGGGAGGGGTGGTTGTGGTAGTGAACATATGGGTGGAGAGGGAGAAATGGTGTAGTAGTGAACAGTATGGGTGGAAGAGGGATGAGTGGTGTAGTAGGAACAATATGGGTGGAGAGGGGAGGAATGGTGTAGTAGTGAACAGTAGGGTGGAGGAAAGAGAGGGGTGGGTGAGGTGAAAGTATGGGGGCGAGAGGAGGATGGTGCTAGTAGTGAACAGTATGGGTGAGAGAGGGAGGAGTGGTGTAGTAGTAAACAGTAGGGTGGAGAGAGGAGGAGTGGTGTAGTAGTGAACAGTATGGGTAGAAGCGGAGGGTGTGTGTAGTAGTGAAACAATATGGGTTGGAGAGGGAGAATGGTGTAGTACGTGAACAGTATGGGTGGAGAGGGAGGAGTGGTGTAATAGTGAACAAATGGTGGAGAGGGAGGAAGGGGAGTTGTAGTAGTGAACAGTATGGTGGAGAGGGAGGAGTGGGTGTAGTAGTGAAAAGTATGGGTGGAGAGGGAGGAAGTTGGGTTGTAGTAGTGAACAGTATGGGTGGAGGAGGAGGGGTGGTGTAGTAGTGAACAGTATGGGTGGGAGAGGGAGGAGCGGTTGTAGTTAGTGAACAGTATGGTGGAGAGGGAGGAGTGGTGTAGTAGTGAAACAGATATGGCTGTAGAGGAGGAGGAGTGGTGTAGTAGTTGAACAGTATGGGTGGAGAGGAGGAGTGTGTGTAGTAGTGAAAACAATATGGTGGAGAGGGCGAGGAGTGGTGTATAGTGAAACAAGTATGGGTGGAGTAGGAGGGGTGTAGTAGTGAACAGTTATGGTGGAGAGGGAGGGGTGGTATTGTAGTAGTGAACAATATGGGTGGAGAGAGGAGGAGTGGTGTAGTAGTGAACAGTATGGGTGGAGAGAGGGATGAGTGCGTGTAGTAGTGAACAATATGGTGGAGAAGGGATAGGAATGCCGTGTAAGTAGTGAACAGTATTGGGTGGAGAGGAGGGGTGGTGTGGTACATACGGTGAAGGGAACAGTATATGGGTGGTAGGAGAGAGGGAATGGGTTAGTAGTGAACAGTATGGGTGGAGAGGGCATGACGGGCGAGTGTAGTAGGAAAACATATGGGTGGAGAGGGAGGAATAGGTGATCAGTAGTGCGCGAGAGAGGGGTGAGTGTGCGTATGGTAGCGCAGAGAGGAGTGCGAGTGTAGTAGTGACATATATGGGGTTAGGAGGAAGGGAGGAGTGGTGTCAGTTATGAACAGTATGGTGTAGAGAGAGGAGTGGTCTGTAGTACCGTGAACATATGGGCTTTATGTTAGAGAGGGAGGCCGGCTGCGTGTAGTAGTGAACAACTATGCGGTTGGAGGAGGGTGGAAGCACCTCTATTAATATAGTCTTTCAGGGTCCAGCACTGAATGTTTGCAAATAAACAATGAGGAAAAATAGGAAGAGAGAAAGGTCTTTCTTAGTATGAATTTAGAGGCCCCTCCTCTCCCTCCCTCCATATCTCTAATGCAATCCCAAAGGGTATAAGAGCTACTGTACAGTCCCCCTGCCTTTCTGTATCGGTATACCCTCTTMATTTCTCTATTCCTCTCTCATCACCTATTCTTTTCACTTTCCCATTTCARGATGTCCCTTCCACATTCTCTGTAGTGTCTGTATTCAGCTCTTTCAAGCTCTGTCATGGATGGAAGATAATGAAGCAGCACATAAAATGTCTCCCATTGCACCATAATGGACTGAGATATTAAACTAAGAGGAAATACAAGGAGGAGGAATAAGAAGAATTGCTATTCAGTATTCCAATTAGCAATGTTTAGCAAATGTCAACACAATGTTTAGCAAATGTCACACAATGTTTAGCAAATGTCAACACAATGTTTAGCAAATGTCAACACAATGTTTAGCATGTGTCAATACCAGAAGAAACGTGACTGACTCAACACCCATCCATCCAGTCTGACGACTGTACCTACAGCTGATGAGAATTCCCAGCAATACAAAGTGAAAGGAGGCACTGTTTTCAGGGTAAAATAACTGCTATGCAATGCATTATGGAAATGTCCTCATCCTATGAATACTAATGACCACAGCGTGTGTGTGCATGTGTGTGTGTGTGAGAATACATTAGGATAGATGTGACAGTGTGACAGGTGCTTCTGAGGGTTCCACAGACTCTGGATCAGTCTACCATGTCTCCAAACGCAGCTCAGTTCTAATTTAGACATCAAACTCAGGCCTGATGCGGTCGGCAACATCAAACCAACTATATGGGTTATACATGAGCAAAACTCCACATGTAGGCTACGCCTGTGATGTATATCAATATGAAATGTTACTTTAAMAGTGGGGAAGTTGAAGAAGGTGAGAGTTATTAGATAAGTTAATAAATTGATTATTATAGTTTCGATTATCACCAGCGAGTACGGATGCTTTATGGTTATGTAGAACATAAAACCCTTTCTAATTGCTCTTGAAGCTTCAAAATGCAGTATACCTCAAAATGCATGATATTAGTGTCGGCCTCTTACAACACATCTCTGCGGGGGGGTTTCCTGCATGAAGTGGGATCAGGAAAGCATAAACCAACACAATCCCATAGGTGTGTTCATTCCGCCCTTGGTTGTTCTCCTTCAGTGTAGATAATGTCTATTCTGTGGGAGTCAGCTAAACATTCGTATTCTCAACAGCATAGTGGAATCACAGCAGCTGTACTAGAATATAGAACGTCAGCTATCCGCTCGTGACAGGCCGTCAGAGACATGAGGAGTATTTTATAGTCCCTGTAGAGGGGATAGGGGAGGATGAATTGGAGTATGCTTCATAAGAAGTGTGCGCGGCTCCACCTTCCTATCGCATAAACTACCTACTGTATGTACAGTGCTGTATATCAAACGCTGAGAGGAAACCCTCTGACTAGATTCAGTAAGATGACCTGCCCTGCACTTACTTAAAGCCATTTGAAGATTATTACCCACTCCATGTTTCTGCCACTAAGCTGATAACACTGACCTGTGATACAATCATCCATCATTAAATCTAATCTTATAGCTAACACTCCAAGGAGACTGCACGGCAACATGAATAAATCCCTGCCCTGTAACGCGTAGGCTCATAAAGACAGATTCACTACCTGTAACGTGTAGCCCATAAAGACAATTCACTACCTGTAACGTGTAGGCTCATAAACACAGATTCACATACCTGTAACGTGTAGGCTCATAAAGACAGATTCACTACCCTGTAACGCGTAGGCTCATAAAGACAGATTCACTACCTGTAACGTGTAGGCTCATAAACCACAGATTCACTACCCTGTAACATGTAGGCTCATAAAGACAGATTCACTACCTGTAACGTGTAGGCTCATAAGACAGATTCCCTACCTGTAAACGTGTAGGCTCATAAAGACAGATTCACTACCTGTAAACATGTAGGCTATAAAGACAGATTCACTACCTGTAACGTGTAGGCTCATAAGAAAGATTCACTACCTGTTAACGTGTAGGCTCATAAAGACAGATTCACTACCTGTAACTGTAGGGTCATAAAGACAGATTCACTACCTGTAACGTGTAGGCTCATAAAGACAGATTCACTAACTGTAACATGTAGGCTCATAAAGACAGATTCACTACCTGTAACGTGTAGCTCATAAAGAAAGATTCACTACCTGTAACGTGTAGGCCATAAAGACAGATTCACTACTGTAACGTGTAGGCTCATAAAGACAGATTACTACTGTAACGTGTAGGCTCATAAAGACAATTCACTACCTGTAACGTGTAGGCTCATAAAGACAGATTCACTACCTGTAACGTGTAGGCTCATAACACACGATTCACTACCTGTAACGTGTAGGCTCATAAAGACAGATTCACTACCTGTAACGTGTAGCTCATAAACAGATTCACTCCTGTACGTGAGGCTCATAAACAGATTCACTACCTGTTAACGTGTATGGCTCATAAAGACAGATTCACTACCTGTAACGTGTAGGCTCATAAAGACAGATTCACTACCTGTAACGTGTAGCCTTAAACACAGATTCACTACTGTAACGTGTAGGCTCATAAACACAGATTCACTACTGTAACGTGTAGGCTCATAAACACAGATTCACTACCTGTAACGTGTAGGCTCATAAAGACAGATTCACTACCTGTAACGTGTGGCTCATAAACACAGATTCACTACTGTAACGTGTAGGCTCATAAAGACACGATTCACTACCTGTAACGTGTAGGCTCATAAACACAGATTCACTAGCTGTAAGTGTAGGCTCATAAAACAGATCACTACTGTAAGTGTAGGCTCATAACACAGGATTCACTACTGTACGTGTAGGCTCATAAACACAGATTCACTACTGTAACGTGTAGGCTCATAAACAGATCACTACCTGTAACGTGTAGGATCATAAAAGACAGATTCACTACCTGTAACATGTAGGCTCATAAAACACAGATTCACTACCTGTAACATTTAGGCTCATAACACAGATTCACTACCTGTAACGTGTAGGCCATAAACACAGATTCACTACCTGTAACGTGTAGGCTCATAAACACAGATTCACTACCTGTAACGTGTAGGCTCATAAAGACAGATTCACAATACCTGTACATGTGTTGGCTCAAAACACAGATTCACTACCTGTAACGTGTAGGCCTCAAAACAGATTCACTACTGTAACGTGTAGGCTCATAAGACAGATTCACTACCTGTAACATGTAGGCTCATAAACACAGATTCACTACCTGTACATGTAGGCTCATAAGACAGATTCACTACCTGTAACGTGTAGGCTCATAAACACAGATTCACTACCTGTAACGTGTAAGGCTCATAAACACAGATTCACTACTGTAACGTGTAGGCTCATAACACAGATTCACTACCTGTAACATGTAGGCTCATAAACACAGATTCACTACCTGTAACGTGTAGGCTCATAAACACAGATTCACTACCTGTAACGTGTAGGCTCATAAACACAGATTCACTACCTGTAACGTCGTAGGCTCAATTAAACACAGATTCACTACCTGTAACGTGTAGGCTCATAAAGACAGATTCACTACCTGTAAGTGTAGGCTCATAAAGACAGATTCACTACCTGTAACGCGTAGGCCCATAAAGACAGATTCACTACTGTAACGCGTAGGCTCATAAACGACAGATTCACTACCTGTAACGTGTAGGCTCATAAACACAGATTCACTACCTGTAACGTTGTAGGCTCATAAACACAGATTCACTACTAACGTGTAGGCTCAAACGATTCACACGTTAACATGTAGGCTCATAAAGACAGATTCACTACCTGTAACGTGTAGCTCATAAAAGACAGATCACTACCTGTAACGTGTAGGCTCATAAAGACAGATTCACTACCTGTAACGTGTAGGCTCATAAAAGACAGATTCAACTACCTGTAACATGTTAGGCTCATAAACACAATTCACTACCTGTAACGTGTAGCTCATAAACACAGATTCACTACCTGTAACGTGTTGGCTCATAAACACAGATTCACTACCTGTAACATGTAGGCTCATAAACACAGATTTCACTACCTGTAACGTGTAGGCTCATAAAGACAGATTTCACTACTGTAACGTGTAGGCATCATAAAGACAGATTCACTACTGTAACGTGTAGGCTCATAAAGACAAGATTCACTACCTGTAACGTGTAGGCTCATAAACACAGATTCACTACCTGTAACGTGTAGGCTCATAAAGACAGATTCACTACCTGCTCCGATGGGAGCAGTAGACTCAACCCTGCATAGATCCTGCACTAGGTGAAAGGTGAACACCACGATGGATGAGTGGATGTAGAGTCCAGTCACCCTTCCTCTTCTCTCTTCCTAAGCACTTATCAGCTCCAATCCCATTACAGTAGACAACATTAAGTAGAAAAGCATTACCAAGAGACCAAGTGACCCAACCAAGTGTCTTGTTTCTCTCAGGGAAAATCGATTGTTGTCCAGCTTGCTCACACCCCAGAGTAATGTCTCACACAATCACACTTACTGTTAGCACTATGCCTAAACACTGCTCTGTGTGTTCTTCTTAGTTTCTGTCTATAATACATCTACACCAATTAATTCCAGAGGTTTTTTTAATTCAAATTTGGAGTGTTCAAATATGAGCAGGAAGAAAGATCCATGAGCCACAGGCACAACTTAATTACAAGTGTTTCATCCTTTAAAAAATTAAATTATTTCACCTTTATTTARCCAGGTAGGCTAGTTGAGAACAAGTTCTCATTTACAACTGCGACCTGGCCAAGATAAAGCATAGCAGTGTGAACAGACAACAACACAGAGTTACACATGGAGTAAACAATAAACAAGTCAATAACACAGTAGAAGAAAAAAAAGAGTCTATATACATTGTGTGCAAAAGACATGAGGTAGGCAATAAATAGGCCATAGGAGCGAATACTTACAATTTAGCAGATTAACACTGGAGTGATAAATCATCAGATGATCAACCTGCAGAACAAATCGCAAAATATCTAGTGTAAAGTCAACTTACCTCTTATGAAAAGTATTGTGAGGATGTAGACACAACACATGCCAATAATCCATACAGAATGCCTTAAATTTCCACATTTTTCTGCTCCTATGTTCTCCTGCAGAAGATCAACAGGGGGCCATGATAAGGAGACAGCGCTGGTTAGTCCATGGTGCCAGGTGTTGTATGTTCATGTTAGCAGATCCAGTAAACATCATGGCACCACAGGTATTGAACATTGCCCAGGTGTTCAATGTGTGAATCCAGATATTGATCCTCCTCTTCTGGCACACTGTCCTGGTCCTGGTAAACTTCTCTGGAGCACTACAGCGCTTCTATGGAACTCCCCAGGTTAAAACCGTTCTGGACGTGTGTCTCAACAAACACCAAACCAGATGAGAACCAGGTGCATCTAAACCAGTCTTAGATCAGTATCCAGACCAAAATCTATTTGGATCTGTTTTGATCAACTCAGACCAAGTTGAAGTCAGGATCTACTTAAAATAACTTGTACACTGTAGACTGCATCAGCTCTGCTCAGCTCGTATCCAGGTCACTCAGGCTGTCCTCTGTTCCCGTCCCTCCAGAGCGTGTGTCAGGCTGGGAGTCTGTGGGGAGGCATGGCTATAGATCCACCGCTCCAGAAGATACTGGAGTCTGTGGGAGTACAGAAGCACTGAGGACTAATCCTTCATACATCACACATGTCTCTCTGCTCTGATAGACACTGTCTCAATCAGGCTTAGCAATGGGCCTCTTTTTTCTCCTCCCTCTCCTCCTCCTCTTTGGTCGCAGAAGCAAACTTTCTCGATGAACGCAAGAGATGGTGACTCCTCTACCTCTATCACTCCCTCCCTGTGTCTGACCCCGTTACTCTTCCCCTTTTCCTCCTCTCTGACATTAAACTCTCTTCTCCCTCAAATTCTGTACCTTCACGTTCTCTCTCTCTCACTCTCTTCTGAAGTGAATTACAGCTGCTGCCATCTACATAGATCCACCCCGAAATGTGCCAGTTCTGGTTGTCAGGCAACACTATGGTACTATTGAAACTGCAAATGGCAGCCTGCAGCAAGGACCCTCATTGGACAGACCGGTCGATGGGGAGTGGCCACAATATTATCCACAACTGCACGAGTGTACACCCATGCTGTAATCAGAATAGGCAGAGGCTACAAGTGTTGAGTTGTTCAGGGAATAAAATCCTCTAAGGAAGAAGCAGAGCATTCAATGTTGCATATTTGAGCTTTAAACCGTCAAGGTCAAGGAGGTATTGCATTGAACACTATGGCACATGAATTGTATGAGAGAATGAATATACCTGGTCTCTAAATGAAGCTATTCATGAAGTCATTGAATATCTAAGGTGTGAATGGTTACGTGTGAACAGGTGGTGTGAAGGGTATCAGCAGGAAAAAGAAAACAGGATGTACATTGAATTTGTATTCATGGGGTGGTTGGAGGTGACAGAGCAATGCCCTGGATCAAACAGCGGCATATCATCATTATCATCAGCTGAGCATCGACTGAGATGTTACAAACATGGCTTCCCTAGACAAGCGCAGGTCTGTTCTCTGAGAGGCCGTGCCAGACTGTTGTACCACCACGTCCCAGGGGCCATGGGAAACAGGGGTACGGATGAGGCCCGGGCCTATCATCATCTCATCATTATTCAACCCCCATCCATCACCATCCCCCATACCACACACACACACACACACTAAAATGTCCTGTTGATCTGGGCATTTAGCTCCTTCTCCCCCTGACTGGCAGTCATGGCATGCCCCCTTTCACACACTTCCAAGCACAATATGAGCTTCCTCTGTTACAGAAAGAACCAGCCAATGACACCCAGAAAACACAACACAAARAGACAGGCAGCAACACTGAATACCTATTGTGAGCAGAGTGAGGAATTCATTCATCTGCAATCAATCAGTAGCCTGTCTCAAATCTGACCAAATTAACCAAACACACAGACAGTTCAATTGTCTCTCTTCTTAATCATGATTTGTTCCTTGAATGCATAATACTGTATATTCTACTGAACTAACACAGTGGGCTGTAAACAAGTGGGCTATTGTTTTACTGTTAAATTATGGATTTTCTTTTATTTAGTATGAATTTACTAAACAATTGTGAAAGCAACATATTGAATTAGAGACACCACAAATGCACTAAGGTCTGGATAAAATGAATGGACATCAATGTTGGTTTTATGAACACAAATCCACAATGTTAACAGATAGCCATGTTTGTTTTCTATTTATCCATCTCAATTCATTAATGTTTGTTGATTCACACAGACATATCCATTAGATCTTCTCTCTAATTGAAGTGAAGAGCACTAGCTACAGGCGTTAGTTTGTGTGGGTGGTAGTTCTTCTGTCTCTGTGATCACAAAACTGTAGAGCGTGTCTGGAAGGGGTAGATAGATGGGAGCATCCACTGGTCAAAACATTGGTCTGATTCACACACACACACACACACACACACACACACACACACACCTGTCTCTTATACACATCTAGATGTGTATAAGAGACAGCACACACACACACACACACACACACACACCTCTGCAGTACAACAGCTCTCTGGTGATATGTTATTCAGATGAATAACAGACAGATTCAGATAGCAAGAGACATACAGTGCCTTCAGAAAGGATTCATCCCCCTTGACTTATTCAACATTTTGTTGTGTTCCAGCCTGAATTCAAAATGTATTTATTTTTATTTTTAAAGTGCGCTCACCCACCTACACACAATACCCCACAATGACAAAGTAAAAACATACAGTACCAGTCAAAAGTTTGGAAACACTTACTCATTCAAGGGTTTTTATTTATTTTTACTATTTTCTACATTGTAGAATAATAGTGAAGACATCAAAACTATGAAATAACACATATGAAATCATGTAGTAACCAAAAAAGGGTTAAACAAATCTAAATCTATATATTTTATTTTATTTTACCGTTATTTTACCAGGTAAGTTGACTGAGAACACGTTCTCATTTGCAGCAACGACCTGGGGAATAGTTACAGGGGAGAGGAGGGGGATGAATGAGCCAATTGTAAACTGGGGATTATTATGTTTCAGATTCTTCAAAGTAGCCACCATTTGCCTTGATGACAGCTTTGCACACTCTTGGCATTCTCTCAACCAGCTTCATGAGGTAGTCACCTTGAATGCATTTCAATTAACAGGTGTGCCTTGTTAAAAGTTAATTTGGGGTATTTATTTCCTTCTTAATGCCCAAATAAATGCTTCATAGAGTTCAAGTAACAGACACATCTCAACATCAACTGTTCAGAGGAGACTGCGTGAATCAGGCCTTCAAAGAAACCACTACTAAAGGATACCAATAAGAAGAAGAGACTCGCTTGGGCCAAGAAACACGAGCAATGGACATTAGACCGGTGGGAATCTGTCCTTTGGTCTGATGAGTCCAAATTTGAGATTTTTGGTTCCAACCGTCGTGTCTTTGTGAGACGCAGAGTAGGTAAACGGATAATCTTCACATGTGTGGTTCCCATCATGAAGCATGGAGTAGGAGGTGTGATGGTGCTTTGCTGGTGACACTGTCTGATTTATTTAAAATTCAAGGCACACTTAACCAGCATGGCTACCACATCATTCTGCAGCGATACGCTATCTCATCTGGTTTGCGCTTAGTTCCACTATCATTTGTTTTTCAACAGGACAATGACCCAACACACCTCCAGGCTGTGTAAGAGCTATTTGACCAAGAAGGAGAGTGATGGAGTGCTGCATCAGATGACCTGGCCTCCACAATCACCCGGCCTCAACCCAATTGAGATGGTTTGGGATGAGTTGGAAAAGCAGCCAACAAGTACTCAGCATATGTGGGAACTCCTTCAAGACTGTTGGAAAAGTATTCCAGGTGAAGCTGGTTGAGAGAATGCCAAGAGTGTGCAAAGCTGTCACCAAGGCAAAGCCATATTAAGTTAGATGGGGAGCAGTGGCAAACCGCAATTTTCAAGTCTTTCCACATATTTTCGATGGGATTCAAGTCAGGGCTTTGGCTGAGCCACTCAAGGACTTTCACATTCTTGTTCTGAAACCATTCCAGGGTTGCTTTGTCTGTATGCTTTGGGTCATTGTCCTGTTGGAATGTAAATCTTCACCCCAGTCTAAGATCGTTTGTTCTCATCAAGGATTTGCCTGTATTTGGTTCCATTCATTGTTCCCTCTATCCTTACCAGTCTCTGAGTCCCTGCTGCTGAAAATCATCCCCATAGCATGATGCTACCACCACCATGCTTCACGGTAGGGATGGTGTTAGATGGGTGATGAGCTGTGCCTTCTTCAGACATAGCGCTACATTTTTGTCTCATCCGACCACTGAATTGTTTGCCTTATGCTTTCAGAGTCTTTCACGTGCCTTTTTGCAAACTCCAGGCGTGCTATCATGTGCCTTTTTCTCAGGAGTGGATTCCGTCTGGCCACTCTCCCATTAAGCCCAGAGTGCTGTAGAGACTGTTGTCCTTCTGGCAGGTTCTCCCATCTCAGCAAAGGAACTCTGTAGTTCATTGGATTCTTGGTCACCTCACTGACCAAGGTCCTTCTTGCCCGGTTGCTCAATTTGGTTTGTATGAGTATGGGTGTTCCATATTTTTTCAATTTCCCAATGATGGAGACCACTGTGCTCTTGGAAACTTTAAACACTGTAGAAATTGTTTGATACCCTTCCCTAGATATATATGCCTCATCACAATTCTATCTCAGAGATCTACGGACAGTTCCTTGGACTTCATGGTATAGTTTCTGCTCTGATATGCACTGTGAATTGTGGGACCTTATATAGACAGGTGTGTTCCTTTCTAAATCATCCTTTCTAAATCATGTCCAAACAAGTGAATTGGCCTCCAATCAGGTGGATTCCAATCAAGTTGTTATGACATATCAAGGAGGATCAAAGGAAATTGAATGCTCCTGAGCTCAGTTTGGATTGTCATATCAAAGGTTTGTGAATACTTATGTAAATGAGATATTTCTAGAGCTGACCCCATTTAGTCGGCTGAATTCTTTTGGGTCGAGCAGTAGCAAATACACTATATATACAAAAGTATGTGGACACCCCTTCAAATTAGTGGATTTGGCTATTTCAGCCACATCCGTTGTTGACAGGTGTATAAAATTGAGCACACAGCCATGCAATCTCCATAGACGATCATTGGCAGTAAAATGGCCTTACTGAAGAGCTCAGTGACTTTCAACGTGGCACCGCCATAGGATGCTGCCTTTCCAACAAGTCAGTTCATCAAATTTCTGCCCTGCTTGAGCTGCCCCGGTCAACTGTAAGTGGAAATGTCTAGGAGCAACAACGCTCAGCCGCAAAGTGGTAGGCCACACAAGCTCACAGAACGGGACCGCCGACTGCTGAAGCGTGTCCTCGGTTGCAACACTCACTACCGAGTTCCAAACTGCCTATGGAAGCAACGTCAGCACAAAACTGTTTGTCGGGAGCTTCATGAAATAGGTTTCCATTGCCGAGCAGCCACACACAAGCCTATGAGTGGTGTAAAGCTCGCCGCCATTGGACACTGGGGCTGTATAAACGCATTCTCTGGAGTGATGAATCACACTTCACCATCTGGCAGTCCGACAGACGTATCTGGGTTTGGCGGATGCCAAGAAAAAGATACCTTCCCGAATGCATAGTGCCAACTGTAAAGTTTGGTGGAGGATAAATAATGGTCTGGGGCTGTTTTTCATGGTTCAGGCTCCTTACTTCCAGCGAAGGGAAATCTTWAAAAAAATAAAATCTACCTTTTTCTCCCCAATTTCGTGGTATCCAATTGGTAGTTACAGTCTTGTCTCATCACTGCAACTCCCGTACGGCCTCGGGAGAGGCGAAGATCGAGAGCTGTGCGTCCTCCGAAACACAACCCAGCCAAGCCGCACTGCTTCTTGACACAATGCCCGCTTAACACAGAAGCCAGTCGCACCAATGTGTTGGAGGAAATACCGTACACCTGGCGACCGTGTCAGTGTGCATTGCGCCCGGTCTGCCACAGGAGTCACTAGAGCGCGATGGGACAAGAACATCCCTGCCGGCCAAACCCTCCCCTAACCTGGACGACGCTGGGCCAATTGTGGGACGCCCATTGGGTCTCCCGGTCGCGACAGAGCCTGGACTCAAACCAGGATCTCTAGTGGCACAGCTAGCACTGCGATGAGGCAAAAGGAAATCTTAACACTACAGCATACAATGACATTCTAGACAATTGTGTGCTTCCAACTTTTGGACAACAGTTTGGGGAAGGCTCTTTCCTGTTTCAACATGACAATGCCCCCGTGCACAAAGCGAAGTTCATACAGAAATGGTTTCTCGAAATCGGTTTGTAAGAACTTGACTGGCCTGCACAGACTTCAATCCCATCGAACACCTTTGGGATGAATTGGAATGCCAACTGCGAGCCAGGCCTAATCACCCAACATCAGTGCCCGGCCTCACTAATGCTCGTTGCTGAATGGAAGCAAGTCCCTGTAGCAATGTTCCAACATCTAGTGGAAAGCCTTCCCAGAAGAGTGGAGGCTGTTATAGCAGCAAAGGGGGGAACAACTCCATATTACTGCCTGTGATTTTGGAATGAGATGTTCGACGAGCAGGCATCCACATACTTTTGTAGTGTATATATATATTTTGAAATGGCACACGAGACACTTGTCTGATTCATGCATGTCTCAGTGAACTAATCCATTACGGCGGCCACGGGATGGCACACCAGTATCACCAGTAGTACATTTACCCTTAATTGGTTATGGTCATTTCTGTTAATGTATTCAATATATTATCATTACAGTCTTTTACCGTTCTCATTTTCGGAGTGAACACTGTTTGCAGACCACACAACCTAGGCTACACTTGTGAGGAACAAGTTTAGGTTTATTTCATTCCATTTAAGAGAGTTGTCAATTTTTTWATTGTCTTTTATTTGTAGCGCTCCTGTCAATGTTGAGTAAGGTCACGCACCTGATTATACATGGAAGTAGACCTAGGCTACCTGGCCTGCATGCAAATGTAGGCCTATAAATATGGGGATCTGATATTATTTATGATTGTCTTAACTCACCACCACTGTGGCGCTTCTCAAACAAATGTTTTCTTCACCTAAAACAGCAAGTAAACAAAAGTCTGTTTTTACATCCATTGAGAATGACAATAGTTCCTCAAAGTAGCCTATTTGAAAAATCTTTTGATAATCACTTGGTGTGAAAGGGGGGGGAAATGTAATGCTCTRWTCCWGKGGAAASGTCATAARAWAGGCCTACCTGATTACTTCTTATCCCTTGTGCAAATAGCCTACAGCTGTGTCTGTCTGGAGCTCACTGGAGCAGGAAACTCTGAGGGCCCAGAATATTTGATACAATGTTGTAAGTTTGCTAGTGTGAGCTTCAGGCCTGAGCCCAGTTAATAGTTGATACAATGTTGTAAGTTTGCTAGCAGAGCTTGAGGCCGGACCAATTAATAGTTGATTCAATGTTTCAAGTTCGTTGCAGACAGGCCATGTGTAGCCAATGTGATTTATAGGATATTTATTTTTATCAGGATATTTTTTACCTGCAGCCTGCAATGTTTATATTTGTTGGCTTTGTGTAGGCTATTTTATATAGTTGGCTATGGCAATAGAAGTTGGCAAAGGCTATAGAACCACATTATAATGATTGAGATACGAAGACTATTATAAATGAAATGAAACTGTTACATGAAAATGTGCATATGAAAATCAGAACTGGCACTCAGATCGGTAGAAATTGTAAGATAAATTGGCACTTCAAATGGAAAAAGTTGCCGACCCCTGGTGCAGCCTATTACCAGCAACTTCAGAAGCGTAATGGCAGAATCTGAGAAGACCAGCAGCAGATGGAGGACCAGGCTTAAAGCATCAGACAAGCACATTAGCCTACATATAGTTGATTTTATTAACACATAGGTTGTGTTTATATAGGGAAAAATACACATTTAAAAATGTTGACCAATCGATTGGTAAAAAGAACAGACAACTCTCGGTCTACCAAGATTTTTTTTAATTTTTAGTCGGGGACAGCCCTAGATATTTCTGTATTTCATTCTCAACAAATAAATACAAAATAATAATAATAATCTAAAAACATGTTTTCACTTTGTCATTATGGGGTATTTATTGTGTGTAGACGGGTGAGAAAATGTTCATATTTAATCCATTTTAAATTCAGGCTGAAACGCAACAAAATAAAAATGTGGAATAAGTCAAGGGGTTTGAATACTTTCTGAAGGCACTGTAGGTAAAGTGTCTATTAAAACCGCTTAGATGTAGAGTGCCATGCAAAAGTATTCATCCCCATTGGTGTTTTCCTATTTTGTTGCATTACAACCTGTAATTTAAAAAGATTTCTATTTGGATTTCATGTAATGGCCATTGACAAAATAGTCCAAATTGGTGAAGTGAAATAAAAATAATAACTTGTTTMAAAAAAAATTAGATTGGAAAAG
This sequence comes from Salvelinus sp. IW2-2015, assembly GCF_002910315.2. Taxonomy (NCBI): domain Eukaryota; kingdom Metazoa; phylum Chordata; class Actinopteri; order Salmoniformes; family Salmonidae; genus Salvelinus; species Salvelinus sp. IW2-2015. The sequence continues at coordinate 9,651,814 of NC_036857.1, read as the reverse complement.
TGGTGTGTGCATATGTATCCACCCCCTTTGCTATGATGCCCCTAAATAAGAACTGGTGCAACCAATTACCTTCAGAAGTCACAGAATTWGTTAAATAAAGTCCATCTGTGTGCAATCTAAGTGTCACATGATCTGTCACATGGTCTCAGTATATTAACACCTGTTCTGAAAGGCCCCGGAGTCTGCAACACCACTAAACAAGGGACACCATGAAGATCAAGGAGCTCTCTAAACAGGTCAGGGACAAAGTTGTGGAGAAGTACAGATTTAGGGTTGGGTTATAAAAAAATATCAGAAACTTTGAACATCCCACGGAGCACCATTTAATCCATTATAAAAAAAATGGAAAGAATATGGCACCACAACAAGCTGCCAAGAGAGGGCCGCCCACCAAAACTCACGGACCAGGCAAGGAGGGCATTAATCAGAGGCAACAAAGAGACCAATGATAACCCTGAAGGAGCTGCAAAGCTCCACAGCGGAGATTGGAGTATCTATCCATAGGACCACTTTAAGCCGTACACTCCACAGAGCTGAGCTTTACGGAAGAGTGGCCAGAAAAAAGGCATTGCTTAAAGAAAAAAATAAGCAAACACGTTTGGTGTTCGCCAAAAGGCATGTGGGAGACTCCCAAAACATATGGAAGAAAGTACTCTGGTCACATGAGATTAAAATTGAGCTTTTTGGCCATCAAGGAAAACACTATGTCTGGCACAAACCCAACAACTCTCATCACCCCGAGAACACCATCCCCACCGTGAAGCATGGTGGTGGCAGCATCATGCTGTGGGGATGTTTTTCATCGGCAGGGACTGGGAAACTAGTCAGAATTGAAGGAATGATGGCGCTAAATACAGGGAAATTCTTGAGGGAAACCTGTTTCAGTCTTCCAGAGAGACTGGGACCGAGGTTCACCTTCCAGCAGGACAATGACCCTAAGCATACTGCTAAAGCAACACTCGAGTGGTATAAGGGGAAACATGCACATTTCTTGGAATGGCCTAGTCAAAGCCCAGACCTCAATCCAATTGAGAATCTGTAGTATGACTTAAAGATTGCTGTACACCAGCGGAACCCATCCAACTTGAAGGAGCTGGAGCAGTTTTGCCTTGAAGAGTGGGCAAAAATCCCAGTGGCTAGATGTGCCAAGCTTATAGAGAACATACCCCAAGAGACTTGCAGCTGTAATTGCTGAAAAGGTGGTTATGCACGCTCAAGTTTTCAGTAAAAAAAAAATCGTATTTAATGTTTGTTTCACAATAAAAAAGATTTTGCATCTTTAAAGTGGTAGGCATGTCCAAGGTTCCCTTGGACACAGAGTATATTTTATGAGCCTTTGTGACATAGATGTGAAATCTGAAACCACTTAAAGCTGGGATGTCCCTCCTACCATTTCATTCACTCTTACGACTGTCCATCAACTCCTGGCTGAAAGCCACTGACAAAGAACATGCCTGCAATCGTTTCATTGTAGCACAGCAGGAGAGTGGTTTCATCACGGTACATTCAGCACATTCAGAGATCGATTTATCTAAAATAATTCATAGATTTTAAACAAAAAACACTTTCTGTTTGTCATAGACGGACAAGATGAATATGAGATGAAAGGCGAGTTCCTAACAAGTTCAGGAAACCATGCTCTCTGAGATGTTCACAGGCATGGAGGAAGATGTTTTGATCAAGAAAGACCTTTAGAAAATATGCACATTTTCTCTAACACTAAACATACAGATATATATTTTACAGTTATAAGGAAGGTAAAATCTTATAGTTAGATGTTTTGTAATGTGATTATACTATATTTAGAAATAATATAAGTCATTTCAATCCTTACTCATTCAGTTTTGTTGAATAGGAAATACATCATAAAATATTTCATTTTTATCATATTTGTACTGTGTACTTGAGCTTGTGTCCTCAAAAGTGATTACACCTCAGCAATTTATAACTATTCTTACAAGAAAGGTGAGATTTTAACCTTTGAGTATGCAGCCTTACTAATTATTGTGGCCCTCGTGATAAATAATAACGTTTGGGGATTACGTAGACTACATTTTCGATTACATTTAACTGGATGAAAAACAATATTAACTAGTTATTAGATACGGCACATCTCAAACTACTACAGACTAACGGAACATAAAGAGATTAACATAGAACATAGAAAGTCAGAACTCTTTGCTGGTTGAATGACATCACTCACACCTCTGACCATCACTCTTTATGAGGCATAACCTTTATGACAAAGACATTAATTATCCCAGTAAGAGAACAGCTATCTCACTGCATAACCACCAAGTTTAAAGTCAAGGTCAAATTTCCAATGGATGGCATGGTGTTACATTAACAGTGCTGTGTGTTCTGGAGACCAGCCAAAGACACCAACATATTCTAAGAGMAAATGTGGAATCACAGCTGAAAGCATTTATCAGCGTCAGACAAATACTGCTTCTTTATGGCTATATCATCATTGTGCTATATCAATATGAATCTGCTGGTCCAGCAAAATGAAAGTCGGTAAAGGGCACACAGTGGTATCAGTTGAGACATCAATCAGAATAAATGTGCTGATACAGAGAGCTGCTTGACATGCTCCAGCACCGAATGCGGTCTGCTACTACAGACTGATATGGAGCATTATCGTAGCATGACCCTCACTCTATTTAACATTCCTAGTCAATCACTGATACTCAACCAGGTCAATCTCATCATGGCATCCAGTTGTCCGCTAAGAGAGAGATTTGAATGTGAAGTCAAACAAATAAGGAGAAATGGCCCCCGTCCAGCGCCCTGTACGTCGAGAGGCAGCCTACATGTCAGCACTACAACATGGGGTAGGGTGACCCAGGAGAGGGATCTGGCTTCAGGGGTGGAGAGGGAGATGAGATGCAGTGGTCAATCTATAGAAGTTGAAATGCAACATGGTGGAATAAAGTGTAGAGAGAATGTGTAAGAATAAAGCAGGGAGAAAGAAAGGGGAGGATGGTGGGTTAAGGAGGGACAGAAGGATGCAGTTAGAGGAAGGAACAAGGGGATGTGATTATGGATGGCTGCTAGAGGTTTACGATGGCTACCTGTGAGCAGACTCTCATATTAATCATATAATGATGGTGTTTTCATCAGCCTGATCATTGCGAAACTAAAGAACAAGGTGACATATCAGTGTGTCCCTGAACAGTGAAAGACAATTTGAATGGTCATGCCTTAGAATTGCACTCCCCCTAGTGGCAGCTAGCTAGCTGTAGTCTTCTGTCAAATGTGTACGGCAGTACACAACATTTCCTCCCCAATTTTATTCAATTCAGAAACATAATCACACACACACAACATATACTAGAAAACAATATTTATTCATATCTCATTTCAATACAAGGAGGCCCTGCAATTGAACCTTGACCTATGAGGGTGAAAACGATTCTCTCTGATTTATATACAGTATTGCTGAATTCATAAAGCTGTTTCTTCTGGAACACTTGAAGGTAATTCTTTATGATAATCCCAAACAGTTTGCAAATATGAGCCACTGATGCATCAGAAAAGGCAATCATGTACTCAGTTTTATTTCTAAATCAGAAGAAATAGATGTTGTGTATGCAAGACCCCAATAGGGAAAGGGGAATCTAGTATAGAGGATTGTCTTACATGTATTTTAGTTACATTACAGTATGTTACAGTATAGAAGGACAGGTGAGCTCACAGTAAAAGAGCAGTGGGGTGATTCATATAGATGATTAAAAACAAAAAAAACATTATAAGTGATAAGTAGGCATTGATCTGAAGCCAAAAAAAAAGGAAATTCACATGAGCATCACAATGCATACTTCACTAATGCTCGACCAAGGTTTTCTAGCACACAGCTTTGACCTACTACAGTAGCTATGTTGGTCTATTGTATGTACTATTGTATGACTATTTTCTACATTGTAGAATAATAGTGAAGACATCAAAACTATGAAATAACACATATGGAATCATGTAGTAACTGAAAAAGTTTTAAACAAATCAAATTATATTTGAGATTCTTCAAATAGCCCTCTGCCTTTTACATTTTTACTTGAATTGAACTTTTATTTAACTGGGCAAGTCAGTTAAGTACATATTCTTTACAATGACGGCCTACCCCGGCCAATGCTGGGCCAATTGTACTGAGATGCAGTGCCTTAGACCACTGCGCCACTCGGGAGCCTTGATGACAGCTTTGCACACTCTTGACATTCTCTCAACCAGTTTCATGTTGTAGTCACCTGGAATGCATTTCAATTAGCAGGTGTGCCTTGTTAAAAGTTAATTTGTGGAATTTCTTTCCTTCTCAATGCTTTTGAGACAATCAGTTGTGTTGTGACAAGGTAGGGGGGTATACAGAAGATAGCCCTATTTGGTAAAAGACCAAGTCCATACTATGGCAAGAGCAGCTCAAATAAGCAAAGAGAAACGACAGTCCATCATTACTTTAGCACGCTGCCCAAACCGTGCGCGAACATTGCAAAATAAATGTATACATACATGTTATTCAATCATTGCATTGCCAGGCGCTAAAATAGAAGTTGCTTCTAATTGTGATGCAGAATGTGACGCAAGTCCTGCCTCTCCCATCTCCTCATAGGCTTTTAGAAGCATATACCCACATGCCATCTCCTCATTGGTTATACCCACGTGGGTGATTGAAAGATGAACTGAGGTCTGTTGTGGTAATTCACCTTATTATGAAAGTTAGTTGCCAATCGCCATATAAAATCCAAAGAAGAAAAAGCATGGAATGAGGAGAGACGACTAGAAACGATTCGGTTGACCGTTTTATGTGTGGATTAATTGTCTGAGTAGAGGACCTTGTGCATGTCAGGTAAAATAACAACTCAATATTTATATCCCAGGACAAATTAGCTAGCAACAGTAAGCTAGCTAGCTAAATTGCCATCAATGTTTAGTGCTTTTCGATCTGTCCCCAAATTAATATAATTGGTTCAGAGTTTGTTTTGATATTTCAACCTGCGTGTCATTGATTGCATTTTGTGTGGGGGGACAAAATCAATTTGCGCACGATGATGGACGCGGTTTGGGCATGGTGTAAGACACGAAGGTCAGTCAATAAGGAACATTTGAAGAACTTTGAACGTTTCTTCAAGTTCAGTCGCAAAAACCATCAAGTGCTATGATGAAACTGGCTCTCATGAGGACCGCCACAGGAATGGAAGACCCAGAGTTACCTCTGCTGCAGAGGATAAGTTCATTAGAGTTACCAGCCTCAGAAATTGCAGCCCATATCAATGCTTCACAGAGTTCAAGTAACAGACACATTTCAACATCCACTGTTCAGAGGAGACTGTGAATCAGGCCTTCATGGTCGAATTGCTGCAAAGAAGCCACTACTAAAGGACACCAATAAGAAGAAGAGACTTGCTTGGGCCAAGAAACACTAATGGACATTAGACTGGTGGAAATCTGTCCTTAGGTCTGATAAGTCCAAATTTGAGATTTTTGGTTCCGACCGCCGTGTCTTTGTGAGACGCGGTGTGGGTGAACAGATGATCTTCGCATGTGTGGTTCCTACCGTAAAGCATGGAGGAGGTGTGATGGTGCTTTGCTGGTGAAACTGTCTGTGATTTATTTAGAATTCAAGGCACACTTAACCAGCATGGCTGCAACAGCATTCTGCAGCGATACGCCATCCCATCTGGTTTGGGCTTAGTGGGACTATCATTTGTTTTTCAACAGGACAATGACCAAACACACCTCCAGGCTGTGTAAGGGCTATTTGACTAAGAAGGAGAGTGATGGAGTGCTGCATCCGATGACCTGTCCTCCACAATCCCCAAATCTCAATTTGTTTGGGGTCGGGGGATTGTGATTGAGAGAATTGGATGAGAATTGCAGAGCAAAGGAACAAGTGCTCAGCATATGTGGGAACTCCTTCAAGACTGTTGGAAAAGCATTCCAGGTGAAGCTGATTGAGAGAATGCCAAGCGTGTGCAAAGCTGTCATCAAGTCAAAGGGTGGCTATTTGAAAAATCTCAAATATAAAATATATTTAGATTTGTTTAACACTTTTTTGGTTACTACATGGATTCCATATGTGTTATTTCATAGTTTTGATGTCTTTACTATTATTCTACAATGTAGAAAATAGCAAAAATAAAGAAAAACCCTTGAATGAGTAGGTGTTCTAAAACTTTTGATCAGTAGTGATAAATATATCAATATTATTTTATATTTTTACACTACCAATATTAAGTCCGTAAAGTCCATTATCCCTCTGAAGAGTATGAATTAGGCTGTTTGTGGTTTGAATCCTAAGCTACCTGCCTACACATTGTTGGAAGTACAATAGAACAACACAGCTAGTGTAGTAGGTCAAATCTGTCTGCTGGAAAACATTGGTAGAGCATGGGTGAAGTAAGCATTTTGGTGTCATGTGAATTTCCTTCCTTTTTCGGCTTCAGACCAATGACTACTACTCACTTAATAAAGGAAAAATCCACCCAAAACCACTCATTCCTATAATTTACTGTGTTACATAATACTAATATATGAGAACAATATATTTTTTTAAAGAAATGTTTAATTTTGTCGTTATAATAAGACATCTGAAAATCGTTGCTGAAATGTGTTGCTGCTCAAGTCGACTACAAAACCCACAATGCAATGCTTACTCTAGGGGCTTGCTGGCTAGCTAGCTAGCAAACATAGCTACACACAATAATACCAAAGTCAATATCAGCATGTGAAGTAGCTAGTTAGCTGTAAAATCGCCTAAACAAACTGCATTATCGATTTAGGAGTCTACAATCTCATAATGTTCAACCTGCAGATTGATGTGCCTCACAGAGTGGAGCCTGACATTCACAACTGCACCACTATGMAATGCACCCTGGACTGAAGAGGCAGGAAAATAGGAAAAATGTGTTACACACTCTGTTAAATTAATGAATTGCTGGCTGCTTGAACAGCAATAGCTCAGATACACATGAAAAAATGAGATGACCCAGGGAATCGATAGAACATTACTGAAAGATGCACAAAAACAATATAACAAAAAAATTATATTAATCACCTTCCGGTTCTTACACCGGAAGGTGATTATACAACATTATTATACAACATTATCAAGTGGGTGGTTCGAGCCCTGAATGCTGATTGGCTGACAGCCGTGGTATATCAGGGGTATGACAAAACATTTATTTTTACTGCTCTAATTACATAGGTAGCCAGTTTATAATAGAAATTAGGCACCCTGGGGGGTTTGACAAATGGCAACAGAAATAATGTAGTTATTAGTATTTATTTAATATTAACAGGTGATTTTCCAGATGGAACAAAATCTTGCTTAGGGACCCTAAAAGGCTAATAGAATCACATGGTTTATCCATCTCTCTGTGACAGCAATAACTTCAGAATAAAGTTGACTACAAATGCAAAGTTGGTAATATCTTTGCAATTGATACAAACAAGTGACGTATAAAAAGATGCTTCAAATGAAAACCGAGATGACTGTATTAAAATATAAACAGTAGGCTATAGGGCCATTTCAATCATATTGAAATACAGTAACTTCAGAAASTTTTCATAACCCTTGACTTGATTTTTTTTCATAACCCTTGACTTGATTTTTTGTTGTGTTACAGACAGAATTCAAAATGTATTACATATTTCTTCTCAACTATCTACACACAATACCCCATAATGACAAAGTGAAAACATGTTTTTAGACATTTCTGCACATTTATTGAAAATAAAATACAGAAATATCAAATTTACATAAGTATTCACACCCCTCTGTCAATACACGTTACAATCACCTTAGGCAGCGATTACAGCTGAGTCTTTCTGGGTAAGTCTCTAAGAGCTTTGCACACCTGGATTATTTGCACATTCATCTTTTTTAAATTCTTCAAGCTCTGTCAAGTTGGTTGTTGATCATTGCTAGACAGCCATTTTCAAGTCTTGCCATAGATTTTTAAGCCGATTTAAGTCCTAACTGTAACTAGGCTACTCAGGAACATTCAATATCGTCTTGGTAAGCAACTCCAGTGTATATTTGGCCTTGTGTTTTAGGTTATTGTCCTGCTGAAAGGTGAATTTGTCTCCCAGTGTCTGTTGGAAAATGCACTGAACCAGGTTTTCCTCTAGGATTTTGCCTGTGCTTAGCTCAAAAAAAAAAAAAACTAGTCATTTCCGATGACAAGCATACACATAACATGATGCAGCTACCACCATGCTTGAAAATATGAAGAGTGGTACTCAGTGATGTGTTGTGTAGGATTTTCCCCAAACATAACACTTTGTATTCAGGACATGAAGTTCATTTATTTGCCACATTTTTTGCAGTTTTACTTTATTGCCTTATTGAAAACAGGATGCATGTTTTGGAATGTTTTTATTCTGTACAGGCTTCCTTCTTTTCAAACTGTCATTTAGGTTAGTATTGTGGAGTAACTACAATGTTGTTGATCCATCCTCAGTTTTCTCCTACCACAGCCATCTAACTGTTTTAAAGTCACCATTGGCCTCATGGTGAAATTCCTGAGCAGTTTCCTTCCTCTCCGACAACTGAGTTAGGAAGAATGACTGTACCTTTGTAGTGACTGGGTGTATTGATACACCATCCAAAGTGTAATTAACTTCACCATGCTCAAAGGGATATTCCATCTACCAACAGGTGCCCTTCTTTGCGAGGCATTGGAAGTTCACTCTTGATTTTATTTTGGCTTGCGATAACAAAGGGTTTGAATACTTACTGACTCAAGACATTTCAGCTTTTCATTTGTAATTAATTTGTAAAAAAATCTAAAAACATGATTCCACTTTGACATTATGGGGTATTGTGTGTAGTCCAGGTACACTACATCTCAATTTAATCCATTTAAAATTCAGGCGGTAAGAACAAAATTTGGTAAAAGTCAAGGGATGTACATTTTATGTTTAATCGAGTTCTATTTTGCTACTTAATATATTTCATGATGTAATGATGTGCCAAATCTGTGATTTTATTGGGTGAGCATTAGAATAAGCCACCTCAATATTTTCAGCCGTAAGTGGTAATATCTCTCTAGGAGCTGATCCGTTGTCCGTATTGTGAAATAATTTGAATGTTAATGAAGGATTTGAATGGAGAAAGCTGATCTTCCTTTCTTTCGATACATGCACCAACAACACACTGTTCTCTCTGCGTGGTGTTGAGGAAAACGCATATTACATCTTTGGCCGTTGTAGGAAAGATACATTAAAACACAAGTTCATAACATAAGTTCCATCACTATCGGGAAACCGATACCTGGTCTCTCCACTGTTCTCTCTTCCATAGTAGCGTCGTCACACTCCCTGTCCCTACACTCAATGAGGACCAACGAACCCAAGGGCTCTTTTAAGAGACACCCAATTAATTAAAATAAGCACACACCGTATGTGTGTGTACGCGCGGGTGTTTGTGTGCCGGAAAAGGTAGGTGGGTGTCAAAAACCATACGCATCTGTCTGGCGTGTGCATGTATTATAAATTAGCAGCGTGACAGTTTTCCCAAAGTTACCAATGTTTGGTGTATCTAACTGGCTGTAATAGCAGCCAAGGACGTTCGCTAGCTTATTTGTTTGTGCTCTGATTACACGCAAGTGTCCAGGTYAGCAGTTTACACAGATGACTGTCTTTAGCCATATGAAAACCCTTCCATGGCAAAATATACCTGGCTAGCTAGCTACCTTCCTTTTGCTTCTCATCCAACTGGTGTTAGCTAGCTAGCTACAGCTGCTAGCTTTCTACTAGCTAGCTGCTACTGAACAGTGAGATTCGGCTGAAATAGTACAAAAAGGTAGCACATCGTTGGTTTTTATTAGGCAGAAATGTGCATGTGAGGGGGAAAAATTGTGAATTTAATTTGAAAAATGTTGCACCTACAGTCCAAATGGATATAAGTCTAATGGTCACTTTATGGACGCTGTAACCTCCTTTTAATCCTATAGTCTAGAACAAATGCTAACGACCCTGGCAAAAATCCTGTATAGTGGTTCTCGGTAACGGCCAGACGGATCATGACGATCATGTGTTGTGTACCTTCAATCAAGTTGATTTGAATCAACATTGGTGTCATATTGGCTGAGATATGATGGTAGGGAGATTTGAATTAAACATTGTGTGTCAAACAATGCATTCTATAACATTTAGATTACAGTCAAATCTCTTATCACATAAGTAGATGCTACACTACTGCTGTTTAGCCTCCAGACTTAAAGAACCCATGCAGAAGAGAGGGAGGAGAGAGCGAGAACGAGGGTGAGGACAGACAATGGAGAGAGAAAGAAGGAAAAGGGAGGAGGGGGGAAAAGAGAGGGAGACAGAGGGATAGAAAAAGAGAAGGGAAACAAGAAAGGGGAGGAGAACAAGAAAGAGAGAGATGGGGAGATAAATAGTTGAGAGGAAGAGAAATGTGTGAGAGCAAAATTAAGCAAGAGAGGAGGGGAGAGAGAGGGGGAGGAAGGAGGGAGCAGGAGAGAGAAAAGACTTACATAAAGCTGGAGCAGTGTTTAAAAGTAGAGAGCTAAAAACGAGGGAACAGAAGAAAAAGAGAGAGATCCAGTAAGGCTGCAGGGTGGAGGTGGAATCCATGTCCTCCCTCTCTTCCATCCCACTATGGTGAAAGCCTTTATTGAGKCCGGGCAACAGAATTGATGGAGAACATAGTCTTCCCTATCAAAGAGGGCATACTTATACAMAAGAGAGCCGACAGAGCTCACATGTGTAACGCAACATACACATTACAATGAATTATGTCTATTCTGGGTGGGGCGATAAAGCATTTTTGTGATTTCGTGAGTGATGTTTTTGTTGATATTGGAATGGTTTATAAGTAAGACAATGCACAGTGATTTGGGTGCATAATGTGAACATTGTTTAAGCATAATGTTGTGTCAACATTGCATACAACCGTGATGCTCTATATTGATGATAGGATTATCTATTGGCGAGTTATCAACAATCCACAGAAATTCAGAGTCATGAAAACCAAACAGGATGATAAATATTACACATGCATGCTTTTAGACCTATAATGGTTAAGGACAACCGCATGCAACATAAAAGGGTTTCAGTCACAATACAGTGAAAATAAATATGGTAATGAAATCAATGTTTCTACAAAATTGTAATTACATAACAGAGTACCATGTAAACATGCGTCCCCATAAAATGTGAATAGTTGTCTGTGGGAACACAATGTTCTGCATGCGCATGCTGCTGTGTCACCCTCCTTCCCACTGCTCTGTATCTCAGTGCCTGAAGCAGCTGTTGGGAATGTTAAGGGTCTATTATGGGATGGCTCAATCCACGGACGCATAAACACTAGAATATACCCCTGAGAGAACTACATCTCTCAGAGATATACCCCCGAGAGAACTACAGCTCCCTGAGAYATACCYCTGAGAGAACTACAGCTCCCAGAGACATACCCCTGAGAGATCTACAGCTCCCAGAGACATACCCCTGAGAGATCTACAGCTCCCAGAGATATACCCCTGAGAGAACTACAGCTCCCAGAGATATACCCCCGAGAGAACTACAGCTCCCTGAGATATACCCCTGAGAGAACTACAGCTCCCAGAGACATACCCCTGAGAGATCTACAGCTCCCAGAGACATACCCCTGAGAGAACTACAGCTCCCAGAGATATACCCCTGAGAGAACTACATCTCCCAGAGATATAACCCTGAGAACTACAGCTCCCAGAGATATACCCCAAAATACCCCTGAGAACTACAGCTCCCAGASATATACCCCTGAGAGAACTACAGCTCCCAGCAGTAGAGAGAGCTTATCCATGCCCTGAGCATGTTCCAAACAAGCCCTGTCCAGTCCAGGGCTGGCACTTCAAGTGCAAACCTAATAGCAATCACATTCCGTGACCCCAGCCCTCGTGTGGGTGCCAGTGTATTAGAGCAGAGTCCAATTTCCGAGCTGCCTAGTGCTAGCCTGCCTAGTGCTAGCCAGTCAGATTCTGATTCGGCCAATTTATCTATGTCTTGGAAAGGCAACAATGAGGTAACCCTGTTAGGTTAATGATGGAAACAAGGTTGGAGTAATTTCTTTTTGATTAAATCAGTCATTTCAAGAGGTGAATTAAAATTGTAAATCATGAGTTGATCATTTCTCATGAAAAATAACATAAGGTTCCATATTTTCAATTCATACCCAGAATTGACTGAATTGAAATGGAATAGCTGGACGACACTAGCGCCCAGGCTATTGTAACATAGCCTCGGCTGGCATTGTTCTTATTGGCCCTGTTCAGTGCTGTTAGCGTCAAGGAGGTCTGAGTGCTGAGCTGTCCATCACCCCAATGGAGAGGAGATTCAGTGCTGTAATGTACTTTTACATAGATTTTTATTTTACCAGGTAAGTTGACTGAGAACCCATTCTCATTTACAGCAATGACCTGGGGAATAGTTACAGGGGAGAGGAGGGGGGATGAATGAGCCAATTGTAAACTGGGGAAAATTAGGTGACCGTGACAGTATGAGGCTCAGATTGGGAATTTAGCCAGGACACCTGGGTTAACACCCCTACTCTTACGATAAGTGCCATGGGATCTTTAGTGACCACAGAGAGTCAGGACATCTGAAAGACGGCACCCTGCACAGGGAAACATCCCCAATCACTGCCCTGAGGCATTGGGATATTTTTTGAGACCAGAGGAAAGGGTGCCTCCTACTGGCCCTCCAACACCACTTCCAGCAGCATCTGGTCTCCCATCCAGGGACCAACCCTGCTTAGCTTTAGAAGCAAGCCAGCAGTGGGATGCAGGGTGGTATGCYGCTGGCCACTTCCCAGCTAGCACACTTGGTTCCTTGGAAGTTGTGGGAATGTACGTTTTTGGTTTAACATTGGTTCTGSGAACAAAGCCATACGTTTACTTACTGGTAAAATGGCCTGTTCTGGGATCGTTAAATAATAAAAAAGCAATTTAATCAATTTTAGAATAACACGGAGCCCAAACCGGCTGCGCGCGTGTGCCACCGTGCGCTATCGTGCATAAATGTATTTTGTCCCCCCACACCAAACGCGATCACGACACGCAGGTTAAAATATCAAAAACAAACTCTGAACCAATGACATTAATTTGGGGACAGGTCGAAAAGCATTAAACATGTATTGGCAATTTAGCTAGAACAGACATGGCTGTAGGGTAGATGTAAGGTTCTTGGCTAAGGGTTGTAGGGTAGATGTAAGGTTCTGGACTAAGGGTTGTAGGGTAGATGTAAGGTTCTGGGCTAAGGTTGTAGGGTAGATGTAAGGTGCTGGACTAAGGATTGTAGGGTAGATGTGAGGGGCTAAGGGTTGTAGGGTAGATGTGAGTGCTGGGCTAAGGTGTAGGTGATGTGAGTGCTGGGCTAAGGGTTGTAGGGTAGATGTGAGGTGCTGGGCTAAGGGTTGTAGGGTAGATGTGAGGTGCTGGGCTAAGGGTTGTAGGGTAGATGTGAGGTGCTGGGCTAAGGGTTGTAGGGTAGATGTGAGGGGCTAAGGGTTGTAGGGTAGATTTGAGGGGCTAAGGGTTGTAGGGTAGATGTGAGGTGTGGGCTAAGGGTTGTAGGGTATAGTGTGAGGTGCTGGGCTAAGGGTTGTAGGTAGATGTGAGGTGCTGGGCTAAGGTGTGTAGATGTGAGGTGCTGGGTAAGGGTTGTAGTAGATGTAAGGTTGCTGGACTAAGGGTTGTAGGGTAGATGTAGGTTGCTGGGCATAAGGGTTGTAGGGTAGATGTAGGTGCTGGATAGGATAGGTTGTAGGGTATGATGTGAGGGCCTAAGGTGTAGGGTAGATGTGAGGGTGCTGGGCTAAGGGTTGTAGGTAGATGTGAGTGCTGGGCTAAGGGTTGTAGGGTAGATGTGAGGTGCTGGGCTAAGGGTTGTAGGGTAGATGTGAGGTGCTGGGCTAAGGTTGGTAGATGTGAGGTGCTGGGCTAAGGGTTGTAGGTAGATGTGAGGGCTAAGGGTGTAGGGTAGATGGAGTGGGCTAAGGGTTGTAGGGTAGATTGTGAGTGCTGGGCTAAGGGTTGTAGGGTAATGTGAGGTGCTGGGCTAAGGGGTTGATAGGGTAGATGTGAGGTGCTGGGCTAAGGGTTGTAGATGTGAGGTGCTGGGCTAAGGGTTGTAGATGTGAGGTGCTGGGATAAGGGTTGTAGATGTGAGGTGCTGGGCTAAAGGGTTTGTAGGGTAGATGTGAGGTGCTGGGCTAAGGGTGTATGGTAGATGTAGAGTGCTGGGCTAAGGTTGTAGGGGAGATGTGAGGTCTGGGTAAGGGTTGTTGGGTAGATGTGAGGCTGGTAAGGGTTGTAAGGGTTGTAGATGTGAGGTGCTGGGCTAAGGGTTGTAGATGTGAGGTCTGGGTAAGGGTTGTAGAGGTGTAGGTGCTGGGCTAAGGGTTGTAGATGTGAGGTCTGGTAAGGGTTGTAGTAGATGTAGGTGCTGGCTAAGGGTTGTGTAGATGTGAGGTGCTGGGCTAAGGGTTTGTAGAGGTAGAGTAGAGTGGCTGGGCTAAGGGTTGTAGATGTGAGGTCTGGTAAGGTTGTAGATGTGAGGTGCTGGGTAAGGGTTGTAATGTGATGGCTGAGCTAAGGGTTGTAGATGTGAGGTGCTGGGATAAGGGTTGTAGATGTGAGGTGCTGGGCTAAGGGTTGTAGATGTGAGGTGCTGGGATAGGGTTGTAGATGTGAGGTGCTGGGCTAAGGGTTGTAGATGTGAGGTGCTGGGATAAGGGTTGTAGATGTGAGGTGCTGGCGAAGGGTTGTAGATGTGAGGTGCTGGTAAGGGTTGTTGATGTGAGGTGCTGGGCTAAGGGTTGTAGATAGTGAGGTGCGTGGGGATAAGGGTTGTAGATGTGAGGTGCTGGGCTAAGGGTTGTAGATGTTAGGTGCTGGGCTAAGGGTTGTAGATGTGAGGTGCTGGGCTAAAGGGTTGTAGATGTGAGGTGCTGGGCTAAGGGTTGTAGATGTGAGGTGCTGGGTAAGGGTTTGTAGATGTGAGGTGCTGGGTAAGGGTTGTAGATGTGAGGTGCCTGGGATAAGGGTGTAGATGTGAGGTGCTGGGATAAGGGTTAGATGTGAGGTGCTTGGATAAGTGGTTGTAGATGTGAGGTGCTGGGATAAGGTTGTAGATGTGAGGTGCGGGTAGGGTTGTAGATGTGAGGTCTGGGCTAAGGGTTGTAGATGTGAGTGGCTGGGTAAGGGTTGTAGATGTGAGGTGCTGGCTAAGGTTGTTAGAGTGAGGTGCTGGGTAAGGGTTGTAGATGTGAGGTGCTGGGGCTAGGGTTGGTAGATGTGAGGTGCTGGGCTAAGGGTTGTAGATGTGGAGGTGCTGGGTAAGGGTTGTAGATTGAGTGCTGGGTAAGGGTTGTAGATGTGAGGTGCTGGCTAAGGGTTGTAGATGTGAGGTGCGTGGGCTAAGGGTTGTAGATGTGAGGTGCTGGGTGAGGGTTGTAGATGTGAGGTGCTGGGCTAAGGGTTGTAGATGGTGAGGTGCTGGCTAAGGGTTGTAATGTAGGATGCTGGTAAGTTGTAGATGTGAGGTGCTGGGCTAAGGGTTGTAGATGTGAGGTGCTGGGCAAGGTTGTAGATGGAGGTGCTGGGCTAAGGGTTGTAGATGTGAGGTGCTGGGCTAAAGGTTGTAGATGTGAGGTGCTGGGCGTAAGGGTTGTAGATGTGAGAGGTGCTGAGATATAAGAGGTTGTAGATGTGAGGTGCTGGGCTAAGGGTTGTAGATGTGAGGTGCTGGGCTAAGGGTTGTAGATGTGAGGTGCTGGCTAAGGGTTGAGATGTGAGGTGCTGGGGTAAGGGTTGTAGATGTGAGGTGCTGGCTAAGGGTTGTAGATGTGAGGTGCTGGGATAAGGGTTTGTAGATGTGAGGTGCTGGGCTAAGGGTTGTAGATGTGAGGTGCTGGGATAAGGGTTGTAGATGTGGAGGTGGTGGGCTAAGGGTTGTAGATGTGAGGTGCTGGGCTAAAGGGTTGTAGATGTGAGGTGCTGGGATAAGGGTTGTAAGGATGTGAGTGCTGGCTAAGGGTGTAGATTGAGGTGCTGGGCTAAGGGTTGTAAGTGTGAGGTGCTGGGCTAAGGGTTGTAGATGTGAGGTGCTGGGCTAAGGGTGTAGATGGTGAGGTGCTGGGCTAAGGGTTGTAGATGTGAGGTGCTGGGATAAGGGTTGTAGATGTGAGGTGCTGGGCTAAGGGTTGTAGATGTGAAGGTGCTGAATAAGGGTTGCTAGATGGAGTGCTGGGCTAAGGGGTTGTAGATGTGAGGTGCTGGGCTAAGGGTTGTAGATGTGAGGTGCTGGCGCTAAGGCGTTGTAGATGTGAGGTGCTGGGCTAAGGGTTGTAGATGTGAGGTGCTGGGATAAGGGTTGTAGGGACATTTTAGGCTATGAGCGACCATACTAACAGCCTCCTGGTGCAGAGGGGTTTACTGATAGGAGTTTGACTACGTGCCCAGGAAGAAATATGTTGAAATACTCCAATCATATATTTCCCAAAATATCTCCATATAAAACAATATTGACTCGTCACGTAAAATAAACATAATGGATATACATTCTGGGTTGTCACGGTTCATTTGAATAATGTCGGACTCTCTGGAGGGATGTAGAGTAGCTGTAGTGTAGCCTAAAGGCTCAGGCATCGATGCAGGGATGCCCATACCCAGATATTATCTGGTAGATGGAATTGTGAAGCCGCTGTCCTGATGACGCCAGCGCTACGATAGGCAGAAAAACAACAGAGTGCGTCACCACCACCGCCAGGCACTGGCAGCACATTTCTCTGCTTTTAGCCTGAGTACACGGCAGCACACGGCACAGAGCTGGAACTGCAGAGTCAGGCAGCAGGACACAAGGCAGCATGACAGGCTGTTACCTACCGGCCTGCATAGCCACAGTCTGCATAACACATGCTGCCACTGCCAACGATTGGCTCAGATCAAATTCCATCCATCATTTCAGATGATAATATTAATAGACATTCTATTTCCATTTCAAGGAAGTATTTCCAATGAATAGGCCGATCATTCAATTCTTAGAAATTTGATGCACTTAATTGACTGAATTGAAATGGAATTTAACCACAGAGAGATACAAAGGAAAGATGAAAAGGATTTGACCCCCATGTTCATGCTGGCCATTATGTAAGACTGTGACTATGTAAATAATCCTGCTGTCACTGCTTGGCCAGGCAATACAGAGAGCATGCTGTCACATCTGATCTAGTCAGCACATGGGGCAGTAAGCAACAGCCCTGCAAGTCACTCACCACACACACACACACACACACACGTGCGCGCTAATGCGCAGATACATTCTGCATGGTTGTACGAGCCTGTCTTCACAATAACACTGTCCCACTCTCTCACCCTTCCCTGAGCCACTGTCCCCTGGGCCATCAGAGAGAAGGGTAGAAGTAGAAATGGGCATAATGACAGAGTATATCACCCAATACTGTACAAATCCGGTTTTTTTCCCAGCTCTTGTGCCAAGTTGATTGTATGTAAACACTCTCTTGTCATCATACTGTATGTCATCAGTAGGGACCAGTCTCTGAGGATCATACTATATTAGATCATATCTCTGTATTACCACAGTCAGGTTCATATCTCTGTACACCACAGTCAGGTTCATATCTCTGTACTGCCACAGTCAGGTTCATATCTCTGTGTATTACCACAGTCAGGTTCATATTCTGTACACCACATCAGGTTCATACTCTGTACTCCACAGTCAGGTTTCATATCTCTCTGTATTACCACCAGTCAGGTTCTTATCTTCTGTACCAACAGTCAGGTCGTCCTGGTACACAGGTAGTTTCTCTGTACTGCACATGTCAGTTCATATCTTGTACATCACCACAGTCAGGTTCATATCTCTTACAAAAGTCAGGCTCTGTACCACAGTCAGGTTCATATCTCTTGTACTGCCACCAGTCAGGTTCATATCTCTGTATGCCACAGTCAGTTCATATCTCTGTACTGCCACAATCAGGTCATATCTCCGTTACTGCCACAGGTCAGGTTCATATCCTTATAATACCACCACAGTCAGGTTCTTCATATCTCTGTATTACCACACAGTCAGGTTCATATCTCTATAATTACCACCACAGTCAGGTTTCATATCATTCATGGTTATATACCACAGTCAGGTTCATATCTCTATTATCTCTATTACACAGTCAGGTTCATATCTCTGTATTACCACAGTCAGTCAGATCTCCGTTACTGCCACAGTCAGGTTCATATCTCTATGAATACCACCACAGTCAGGTTCATATCTCTGTATTACCACAGTCAGGTTCATATCTCTATAATAACCACAGTCAGGTTCATATCTCTGTATTACCACAGTCAGTCATATCTCTATTACCACAGTCAGGTTCATATCTCTGTATTACCACAGTCAGGTTCATATCCCTATTCCACAGTCAGGTTCATATCTCACTATTCCCAGTCCAGTATCCTGTACCACAGTCAGGTTCATATCTCTTTATACCACCCCCCACGCCCCGCCCCCGTTCACCACTTCCTGTGCAAGATGAATCCTGTTCAAAACAGATCTGAGATCAACTCCGGCCCCTATATGAAACTGACTGAAATGCACCAAGATGGCCACTTCCATTTGAATAATATTACAGACCACAGTGAAGTACTGACCTTTTCATCCTACCCTTCAGTTGTCCCCTCTCGCCCCTCTTGATAGGGCGTTGTGCTGGGGTTTCCCCACGAAAAATGAACAGCAATAATATACTGAATTTTTTAATTTTTTAAATTGTCTGACCAGTGGGTTTTTTATGTATTAGTCTATGTCTATTTCATTACATTTTGGTATTCTAATTTTTATTTTCCTATTATCTCTTTAGCTCTCCCCACCAACCACACCCATGTGTGTATCAAATATCACTTTCACATGACTTCCCCTCTAATACCGCTGCGCACACTAACCTGGCCTTAGCCATTCACACCACCCCCCCAGGTCTATTCACCAACATGATCATATCACACTGCGGTGAGCCCTCGATGGTGGGATGAAAACAGCGAAGCGTCCATGGGGTAATTAAGAGGTCTGATATTGGGTGTACGCAAATGGGCCGACTGTGTAATTACTGTTTTGTTAGATGACGGAGTGAGCTCCTATCACGTATGCAAAAAGAGCGAATGAGAAAGAAAGATAAATGTTAAGAAAGAATTAGAGAGATACTGCAGTAAGCGGTATCGAAACAGGACAATCATAATTGATTAGTTGGGAGTTGTGCAGTATAGAAGATAAGAAGAGAAAAAAAGATAGATAAAGAGAGATGGAAAGAGAAGAATATACAGAGAGGTCAAGAGGGGTAAATGGAGCGAGGGGGTTGGGGAGTGGCGGAGTCGACCACGAGGGTGCACACCTCCACCTCAACCAACACAGTGCCCACTCACCAAGGGGCAAACTTCATTAGCATGCAAGCCTGTGTTAACCTATCTGGCTTATTAGTATGGGGTGCTGTACAGAATTTACATTTGACACAACATGTAAATCATTCATCTTTGTGGAAACCGGATTATGTTGGCCTATTGCCTCTTCAACATCAACTGATTATGCATAATAATCCTGCGGCTTCCTGTAAGAGAGGTTGAATTCTTCACTCTCAGAGCCTCGCAAATCATACATGTTGCGTAAAATGACATGACTGAATAATTGGGTCACGGGTCCAGCTTAACAGGGTGTTTTATGACAAACTGGACATTACTAGAAGATAAAACACCCTGAATCTTGCTAAATGCTGTTAATCCTACCAGCCAACTACACCCCACCCTGATGACACGGATTTACAACTAGACAGACATCACTTCATTTGCAGACCTTGGTCTCATGTAAATAACTAATAGTATTGCAAAATGTCTTTAACATCTAAATAACATCCGACTCTCTCCACTGAATGAGGACAATCGCCTACAGAACACTTAAATCCCCCTCTGCACTCTCAACATCCCCAACAGAAATCTTTCAGGAATCCTGCTATTTTTCTTCGTGTAGCTTCCTGGAATAACAGGGTCGTTGGAGAGAACCTTTTCTCTCTACTTTTTCTCTTCTTCTTTCTTCCATCTCTATGTTTCCAATGTCTTGTGTAGATTGGGAGCTTAGTCTACTTTTGTAGGACGGCTCAAGCCTGTGCTTCAACTGCACTGCCAGCCTTAATTGCCCTTCGTCATCACAGCTTGCAGAAAAACACTAATTCACCAAAAAAGAGAGGATCGCACATTTAAATCCTCTTCTTAAACGCCCCTCATCATGTTTAGCCAAGTTCTATACATATCATTCTACCATCTAGTTATGTTTGAGATCATGTAGAATAGAGAGAGAAAAAATATTATCCAGCAGAAGCAAGCTCAAAGATCATAGTGAGGCAGTTCTAAGTTCTACGTAATGTTTAACCCTCATTACCCTCCACCAGATGCAGAAAATCTCCACAAAACTAAAATCCCCCATGCCTAAGAAAACTTCCCTCTGTGCTCTGGCCTCCTCACAAAAACAAACTCCCACAACTGACTTACTATTTTAGAATACCAAAGAAGTTAAGAAACTCCAGTGAAAGATTGCTAAGAAAACGAAGAAATTATTTACAATCTTACATTACATGATAAAGTTGATACACAATGGATACGCTTAACTGTAAAGCTCACAAATCAAGTAGGTTACTGCACAAACCTACCATCCAATTTACCACTTCTAATGATTGCATCGGTGGTGAGCCAACAAATGTTTTCCATTGAACGTACCTTAAGCAATAGATGCAAATGTCATCCACATAAACGCAAAACACTTGTTTGCGCTGTGTTTATGGCCCATGTGTTATAAGACTAGCCTCTCTGGTGAATAAATTGAGTATACCTTCCAAGGGACCTCTGGATCAAACTAATTCCCCATTGTTATCATTAAGTGGATAAACCATAACTTCAATCCACTCCTGAGAGAGTTTGGCCATAGTCCACTCTTGACCCTATTTTTTTTTGTACCTTTATTAACTGAAGACAAGTAGGTTAAAAACAAATTGTTATTACAATATCTGCCTAGAACAGTGTTAACTGCCTGTTCAGGCAAACAACGGAGTTTTACCTCCATCCAGCTCGATCCGGTCTTGAAACCTTTCTTACTAGTCAACAACGTCTAATCATGAGGCTACCTGCCACCTAAATCATTAAGACTTATACTTCAAAAAAGTAAATATAAAGAATGTTCACAGCCTTAGTTTTTAAATCTCACAACTGAAACAAACTCCTAGTGCTCTCAACACAGCATTTCAACCTATCATCAATATAGTAATATCATTTACTTTATCTTCACACTCCCACCCAGCTCACACCCTCAATCTGCCTCTCGTCCGGCCCGCTCCCATTCCATAACGTGGTCTCAATTAGTAATTTCAAAATGCATTGCGCAAAAAACATATAGACACCTTTCCGAATGGAAACTAAGTTCAAGTATTCGTGAATCCATTACTTTAAGCCCAGGACAAAAACTATATTTCTGTGCGCCTTTCGTTTGTTTCTCTGTAAAAAAGCCTATTTTAGAGGCATGGTTGCTGGGCTTCTGCCCATTCTGCTCCAGTACAATTAACTCAGCAGGGCTAGCATCGGTAATGAACGAGGTGTCACAGTGGCGGCTGACATGACTACGCTGCCTCTGGAGCTCCGTTCCTTTCCTCAGCCACTTGGCTGCTGTAACGTCCCGAACCGCACTCTGCACACTACATGACAGCAAAAGCAGACTGGCTCTAGTACCTACCTACCGCAGAATAAACACATGTTGCAGTTTTTTTACTTATGTAGTACACAACCTCCATGACCCTCCTGCTCAATCCTCAGCTAAAGTTACGTATGGTTTTTAATATTATGTTTGCAGTGTATAATAATGTGTTTTATTATTTACATTCAAGCCCAGTA
This sequence comes from Salvelinus sp. IW2-2015, assembly GCF_002910315.2. NCBI lineage: Eukaryota > Metazoa > Chordata > Actinopteri > Salmoniformes > Salmonidae > Salvelinus > Salvelinus sp. IW2-2015. Next base: position 9,629,882 of record NC_036857.1, on the reverse strand, counting down.
AATAAAGTTTTGTATTATTTATATAAATGTAATCTTTTTGCCTGTCTTCCTACCACAAAGGAACATGTAAGACAGCATGTATAGATAAGACGACCATAACATCAATTGGAGTTTGCCACATAAGGGCAAAGATCATGTTCCAGCTAGACTGCTTAGCTCTGAAATTTATAAACTAGCCTCCTAAATCGAGGTGGCTGTTCAATTTTCAGTTTTGATTTAAAGATATGAGATTTGTCAGATGATTTGTTTTCATCTTTTATTTCACAAGGGGCTCTAATTTGTAACTTCCATCTCTCAAACTGAAACCACCACTTCCATTGTCCATTACAAAACGTAATGCATGCTCATCGGCTACAGCTGCAGGTTCTTCACACCTGTTCCAAACATGTTTATTTTTACTTGACATTAAAGACTATTATAAACTGCTATTTTGTTCACTATCAACATCATTTTTCATCTTGTCTAATGCCGAATGCATTTTAAAATATGAGTAGGCTAATGCTTATCAAGAGCTGGCGTGGTTCACCTTTTGGAACAGATAAATGACAGTACGATTATTCCATAGCTTTGCCGTATATAAAATTTAAAAATATTATTGTCCACATTGTATCTTGAAAATCTCAGATTTTCTATGCCATTCTGCAACCGAGTCAAAATCCAGACTGATATACAGTAATAAATGTAGTATGCCTGTTACAGTACACCGGTTCTCTACAATTTTAACGGCATCATATACCAGATCTTAGTGATTATAATCATACTGTAGTATTCCACTATTTTATTCGCAGTAAAAAAACAATGTTCTAATGCTGAATTATAATAATCTTGTATCTATTCACAAAAAAAACCTAATAAACACCCGCCACTTCAATTTATTTGCCTATGCACTGTAGGAGTGAAAACAATAAGATAACTGAAAACATTATTTAATTATTAGCTCTACGATTTAGATAAAACTCAATTTAAAAAAGAGATCAACATTTAATCGCATAATTTAATCTGCTAGCATAACGCATCAAATCTATATAAAAGATTAGATTTTCAAATCACCAATGCATTTTCGCATTTAGGCTAAGAAACTTAAATATATAATTATAGGCGTGCTTGCACCACCCCTCGTCAACATGTTATAACAACACTGACAAAGGAGAAGAAACTAAAGGCCTCAGAACCACAAACCAGAGGGAAAAAATATGACACCCTAATTTATCATTAATTAAAGGTGGAGAATAGTTTATGTAAACCACCCAAAGACAACAAATTGCTCATCAAATCACTGCATTCACTGACTGAGGAGCACTGAATAATTATTTTAACCAATTTGACTTAGATTACTTCTAGCTTTAGTGCGCTACTAGTGTTAAAATAAAGAAGATTAAAATTCAAATATTATTTTCGAATACAGATACATTATAGATTCCTCTCACCTCTCAGCGCGAGCTAAGGCAGTTGTGTTTTAACTCTAATGGGAGAACCCTGTTCGTTGGATCTTTTCGTGCCGAGTTGAAGATCCCC
>NC_036857.1:9620258-9628342 GCF_002910315.2 Salvelinus sp. IW2-2015 | reverse complement strand
TATTACCACAGTCAGGTTCATATCTCTATTACCACAGTCAGGTTCATATCTCTGTATTACCACAGTCAGGTTCATATCTCTGTATTACCACAGTCAGGTTCATATCTCTGTATTACCACAGTCAGGTTCATAGGGAAGTGATGACTATAGGTCTCCTTCATTCTGTGTAGTTGGATGGTGATGATAAGTATTTTCTCTGTAAAAGTAAAGATACCGTAATAGAAAAACAATCACCCAGTAAGTCACCTGTTTTTAAATCTATTTAAAAGGAAATGTTCACCCATTTTGAATGTTACAGTGCCTTCGGAAATTATTCAGACCCCTTGACTTTTTCCATATTTCCTTAGGTTACAGCCTTATTCTAAAATGTATCAAATATTTTTTCCCCCTCATCAATCTACACACAATACCCCGTAATAACAAAGCAACATTTTTTGTTGTTGAAATGTGTGCTAATGTATTAAAAATAAAAAACAAAAATATAACATTTACATAAGTATTCAGACCCTTTACTCAGTACTTTGTTGAAGCACCTTTGGCAGCAATTACAGCCTTGTGTCTTCTTGGGTATAACGCTACAAGCTTGGCACACCTGCATTTGGGGAGTTTCTCCCATTTTTCTCTGCAGAAAAATGATCGGGTTCAAGTCCAGGCTCTGGCTGGGCCACTCAAGGACATTCAGAGACTTGATCCGAAGCCACTCCTGCATTGCCTTGGCTGTGTGCTTAGGGTCGTTGTCCTTTTGGAAGGTGAACCTTCACACCAGTCTGAGGTTCTGAGCACTCTGGAGCAAGTTTTCATCAAGGATCTCTCTGTACTTTGCTCCGTTCATCTTTCCCTAGATCCTGACTAGTCTCCCAGTMCATGCTGCTGAAAAACAGCCACACAGCATGATGCTGCCACCACCATGCTTCACCGTAGGGATGGTGCCAGGTTTCCTCCAGACGCTTGGCATTCAGGCCAAGGAGTTCAATCTTGGTTTCAACAGACCAGAGAATCTTGTCCTTTAAGTGCCTGTTGGCAAACTCCAAGCGGGCTGTCATGTGCCTTTTACTGAAGAGTGACTTCCGTCTGGCCACTCTACCATAAAGGCCTGATTGGTGGAGTGCTGCAGAGATGGTTGTCCTTCTGGAAGGTTCTCCCATCTCCACAGAGGAACACTAGAGCNTGGCCACTCTACCATAAAGGCCTGATTGGTGGAGTGCTGCAGAGATGGTTGTCCTTCTGGAAGGTTCTCCCATCTCCACAGAGGAACACTAGAGCTCTGTCAGAGTGACCATTGGGTTCTTGGTCACCTCCCTGACTAAGGCCCTTCTCTCCTGATTACTCAGTTTGGCAGGGCGGCCAGCTCTAGGAAGAGTCTTGGTGGATTCAAACTTCTTCCATTTAAGAATGATGGTGGCCACTGTGTTCAATGCCGCAGAACGTTTTTGGTACCCTTCCCCAGATCTGTGCCTCGACACAATCCTGTCTTGGAGCTCTACTGACAATTCCTTCGACCTCATGGCTTGTTTTTTGCTCTGACATGCACAGTCAACTATGGTACCTTATATAGACAGGTGTGTGACTTTCCAAATCATGTCCAATCAATTGAATTTACCACWGGTGGAYTCCAATCAAGTTGTAGAAACATCTCAAGTACGATCAATGGAAACAAGATGCACCTGTGCTCAATTTCTCATAGCAAAGGTTCTGAATACTTATGTAAATAAGGTATGTGTTTTTTATTTTTTATACATTTCCAAACATTTCTTAAAACCTGTTTTCACTTTGTCCGTATGGGGTATTGTGTGTAGATTGATGAGTATTTTTTTTTTTACGTAGCTGTAACGTAAAAAAATGTGGAAAAAGGGAAGGGGTCTAAAATACTTTCTGAATGCACTGTAAGCTTGTTCAACTCCTACGTTTCTTAACAAAGTCAATGTAAACAAACAGTTTCAAAACATGGTTAAAAGGATCATTTTGATCTCATGGTCAGTTCTTGCATCCATTGGTCTGTCTAGGAATTTGAGAGGGGTTATTTTTCTGAAGCCCCATCTCTCAGCTGTTTACCAAAAGCAAGCGGCGGGGTATCCACGTTGGTATTGTTTGAATTTAAGATTAGCCCTTTAACCCTGACCCCCGTGTCACCTTGACTTCCTGACCTGCACTAATCTGGTCTCATTTAAAGGCATCAGTCAGTCCATCAGTCTGTGTCCAGTGAAGTGGACTGCTACTGGAAGACTGGTGAAAGGACAGACAAGGAATCGGAGACAGATGGTGCTGCTGATTATGCAATGCTTATAACCATCCCAGTCAAGCAGAATAAAAACACACAGGTATTGGACTGTAGCAGTGGTGGCCTGCCTGGGGCTTATGACGTATTACTTTAATGCTGAAAAATACCACACAAAATGAAAGCATCACTGTGAAAAATCATGTGTTATAATATTGTAGGTACTGCAAAATGACTCTAGCTTTTGGGATTGTGAGTAACAAGACCAGATTGCCTGTGAAGGACTTGGCAGAGGCTATTGCATATTTTTTAATTGGACTGATCCCTATTTTCTGCACAAAATGATCACCCAGTGACGGGCCAATTCATATAACACATAATGATACCTGAGCAATACGCATCCACACACATGAAGATCTATCTGATAATCATTGTAAGTGCACACTAACCAATGCATCTTCGTTAGGTTGCATACCATCATAAAATGAAAAACAGGATAAACTGACAAAAATAGATTTTTACGTGATGATATCTCTTTTTTTCAGTCATATGAGCTCTGTGTGGAATCATGTTGGAACAAAGCGATGTTGGCGCAGGCACCTGCACCGAAACAACAATAGACATTCAACCCCCCCACCCCTCCGGAAGAGAGAGGTTGGAGGTTCACTGTGTGATACAGGAATACAATACGATTCCTGTATCCTTTCACAAACAAAGACCTAATCAGAGATGACAAGGATTTATTCAGCTGAGATAGCAGCAACACTAAACTGGAGAGACAAGCATGAAGCATCCAAAACAGTGTTGAAGCGAACAACGACATCCCAAAAATAACATCCACTACAAGTACCAGCCGTATCCATAACACACACACACACACACACACACACACACACACACACACACACACACACACACACACACACACACACACACACACACACACACACACACCACACACACACACACACACCACACACACACACACACCACGTCAGAGCTGGGAGGAAATCACGCACTACATAAGAGCCGTCATAGCATCAGCCAAAAATGAGTCATATTCTCCTTGTCAGTCATCAGCCACTCAAAACAACTCCCATGACAGGGTGATTTGAATCACAATGGAAACAATCTGACAGTATAACATCACAACAGTCTACCAAAAACCGTTCATCCTCCCTCATCACATCATACAGTGTCCATTTCAACAAAAAGCATAAAAAATGTATCATATAAATATTAACAGCCATGTTTACCACACACACATCTCTACCACACACACACACACAGACATCCCCCCACATGACCACCATTCCCCTTAGGGCAAGGGTTGTTAACTAACTAGAGCTCTGTCGGCAGAGCCACAAACTCATCCCATCTCTATTCTCCAGACATGACAGGATGAGAGGAGAGGACAGAGCAAGGTCTGCAAGCACCAGCTAGGTGACTCAGCACATGCACTGGAGACACTGCAATAACAAAGTGCCACACTGCATCCCTGTCAATGAAGGATGGAAGGACCAGTGCCTGCCTGGTTGCATCAGCCCAGCCACAGCCACACCTCCATACAGCCCCATTCATACAGCATTAGGTTCACAGGGACTGCTACTACTCACATGTCATATAGCCGGTAGGACATGGCAGAGCTGGGTCTGTCCGGGTGAGCCCCGCCGCCGGGTGGTGTGCTGGACTCGCTGCGGGGACGCCTGGGGTCGGTGCTGCTCACCACGGCACGCCACACGCTTGGCTTGTCCATCCTCCTGGCTCGTCAATGGGACTTGACTCAACAGAGCAGAAGCGTGCGCACAGACTCATACACTCTCTCACATACACTCTCACTCTCAGTCACAAACAGCCAGCCAGAAAGAGCTCTGTGATGTAACGAGGCAGGTCCAAAAAGCAGGCAGGGGGTGTGTAGTGGTAGAGCAGGGCACAGTGAGGCTGGGAGGCTGCCTGTTTAACACTGATAAACAGCCTCCATTTAAACCCATGCTGGGTGATGATGGCTGAACACGTGCCGAGGCAGAGGAGACAGGGCTAGCCATCAAAARCATGGGGATAACCTGCAGGAGCGAGAATTATATATTTATTGTCTCTAATACACACCGGATGTCATCCACATCCTCCCTACACCACCTCTCCTCTGCTCACGGTAGTACAGCCCGCAGCCGGGCCACCCGATTGGCTCCCTGGTCTCCATGGAAACAGGAGAATGTGTTGGAGGTAGGGCTCATAGTCTCTCTCTCTCCTCTCTTTCCTCTCTCTCCTCTCTCTCTCCCTCCTCTCTCTCCCTTTTCGTAGAATCAATGAGTTTCTTTCCGCTGCATCCCAAACTGATGAGGCTTTTAAGACTAATGAGGGATTGTGCAATTAGTTTGTCAGGTAAAGCCTGTTAATTAGACTCTATAGGAAGACAGGGCACCTGCTTCGTGGCTCTGGAGAGTGACGGCTGGGAAAAACACCTCATATGAGAGACAGAGAGAAGCCCTTTGAATTGACTTGAGCGAAAGAGGCAAATGATAACCAAAGGGTAGCCAGTGAGCACAGCCTAGCCATAACAAAGGGTAGCCAGTGAGCACAGCCTAGCCATATCAAAGGGTAGCCAGTGAGCACAGCCTAGCCATATCAAAGGGTAGCCAGTGAGCACAGCCTAGCCATAACAAAGGGTAGCCAGTGAGCACAGCCTAGCCATATCAAAGCGCAGACAGAAAAAGCTGGCTGCCAAAAGAAGGCAGGCAGAGTGATCACTGCATTATGAAAGAACCAGACACAGAGCTGTACTTCCTCATTAAATGCACAAAATACACAACCATTAGAGAACAGTACTTCCCCACATTTTAATTTAAAATTCTAAGTTTCAAAAAGCGCTCTGATGAAGAAAAGCTACCAATCCTACTAGGAGAGGACATAGAAAGCTGTAGGTTGGCAGCACACTACATAACAACCTGCCACAAGATGACAGTTAGTGACAACTGCAATAGGATGAGGAAGAATGTGTATTATTTTATCGAGTCCATTATTTAATTTCACCCCCATATTAACATTGTTACTGGATCATTCTGTTGATTTCCATAACATGGTCATTTTCTATTGTTAATACTTATTAATGACTCTTTTTATAATGTATCATTGTGCTTTGGCACTATGTATCAATACTGTATGTCATGCCAATAAAGTACATTGAAATGTAATTGAGAGAGAGTGGAAGATAATGAAACATCTATGAGTGAAGACCCCGGGAATGAAAAAGGAGTGTATGTGCAATTCTTACAAGGCTGGTGATTTATGTTCTTTGTTCAACACAGGAAACAATTATCCATCAAATATTGAGGTTACACAGCCGTTGCATCATAGGGGAGGGTGGAAGAGCCCATTCAAAAAGATTCTTACATCTATAGGAATATCTGCAGTATATATTCTATACTCATTCATGTAATGATGGAGGTCTCATGCACAGCACATCCATTTCACAAATATGCCACCTCAATAATGCAAGCGACACACACATCAAAGTGTTGTCTATTAAATCTGCTCTTGGGGCAAAATGGGTCTATACTTACCAAACCGCATACAATAGCAGGCTGGGGACTAGGGAGGGCTGGGCTTAGGAGAGGGCTGGGACTAGGGAGGCTAGGGACAGGGAGTGGGCTGGGCGGGGAGCCTAGGGAGTGGGCTCGGGAGGGCTGCTAGGCGAGCCCCAGGGGTAGTTCATTGTTAGACCCCCTCTAACTCCTCTACCCCATCCAGCAATCCACCCCCCCGCTAAACTCCTCCACTCCCCCTCTAACTCCTCTACTCCCCCTACAACTCCCTACTCCCCCCCTACAACTCCTCTACTCCCCCCTACAACTCCTCTACTCCACAAATCCACTCCCCTCTAACTCCTCTACTCCCCCCTACAACTCCTCTATCCCTACAACTCCTCTACTCCCCTCACAAACTCCTCACTCCCCCTACCAACTCCTCTTACCCCTACCAAAACTCCTCTACTCCCCCCTTACAATCCATCTACTCCCCCCCCCCTAAACTCTCTACTCCCTACAACTCCTCTACTCCTCCCCTATTACACTCCTCTACTCCCTACAACTCCTCTACTCCCCCCCAAACTCCTCTACTCACCCCCTACAACTTCCTTCACTCCCCCCCTACAACTCTACTCCTCCCCCTACAACTCCTCTACTCCCCCTATAACTCCTCACTCCCCCCTACAACTCCTCTACTCCCCCTACAACTCCTCTACTCCACACCCTACATTAACTCCTTACTCCCCCCACAACTCCTCTACTCCCCCACTCCTACAACTCCTCTACTCCCCCCTCCACAAACTCCTCACTCCCCCTACAACTCCTCTACTCCCCCTACAACTCCCTCTACTCCCTACAACTCCTCTACTCCCCCCCTACAACCCTCTACTCCCCCCTACAACTCCTCACTCCCCCTACAACTCCTCTACTCCCCCTTACAACTCCTCTACTCCCCCCTTACAACCTCCTCTACTCCCCCCTAAACTCCTCTACTCCCCCCTACAACTCCTCTACTCCCCTCCTAAACTCCTCTACCCCTACATAACTCCTCTACTCCCCCCTACAACTCCTCTACTCCCCCCTACAAACTCTCTACTCCCCCTAAAACTCCTCTACTCCCCCTACAACTCCTCTACTCCCCAAAACTCCTCTACTCCCCACTACAACTCCTCTACTCCCCTATAACTCCTCACTCCCCACATAACCTCACTCCCCACATAACTCCTCACTCCCCATAACTCCTCACTCCCCCTATAACTCCTCCTACTCCCCCACTATAACTCCTCCACTCCCCACTAAACTCCTCACTCCCCTATAACTCCTCTACTCCCCTCTATAACTCCTCTACTCCCCCTAAACTCCTCTACTCCCCCTACAACTCCTCTATCCCCCCTAAAACTCTCACTCCCCCCTAAACTCCTCTACTCCCCCTACAACTCCTCTACTCCCCCCTAAACCCTCTTACTCCCCCTACAACTCCCTACTTCCCCCTATAACTCCTCTACCTCCCCCCTACAACTCCTCTATCCCCCTAAACTCCTCTACTCCCCCTTAACTCCTCTCCTCCCCCTATAACTCCTTCTACTCCCCCTATAAACTCCTCTACTCCCCTATAACCCTCTACTCCCCCCATAACTCCTCTACTCCCCTATAACTCCTCTACTCCCTATAACTCCTCTACTCCCCATAACTCCTCTACTCCCCCTATAAACTCCTCTACTTCCCCTATAACTCCTCTACCCCCCCTATAACTCCTCTACTCCCCCCTATAACTCTCTACTCCCCATATAACTCCTCTACCCCCCCTATAACTCCTCTACTCCCCCTATAACTCCTCTACTCCCCCATAACTCATCTACTCCCCCTATAAGCCTCTACTCCCCCTATAACTCCTTATCCCCCTATAACTCCTCTACTCCCCTATAACTCCTCTACCCCCTATAAACTCCTCTACTCCCCCCTATAACTTCCTCTATCAACACCTCAATCTAAAACCAACCTACATACTCAACTACCCCACAAAAACACAATATCACAACCAACCCCTGATAACCCACCACTCACAATCCTACTCCCAACCAACCCGCTCATCATATAAGCTCATCTGGCATCCCTAAACTATGCCTGCTCACACCCTTAAACACACCATCTACCTCCTCCACCAAACATTCAATACAAACTACTGACATACTCCCCAGTACTATTAAAGTCCATCTACTCCCACACCCAATCACACACACAACCTACACGTCTCACTCCCACCACCTACAAATCAACTCATCACATCACCATCCCCTATACACTCCACCTCACTACTCAACCCAATCTCTCTCCTAACTTCTCTT
>NC_036857.1:9609070-9618799 GCF_002910315.2 Salvelinus sp. IW2-2015 | reverse complement strand
TACCCCCCCTCTAACCCTCTACCCCCCTCTAACGCCTCTACCCCCCTCTAACGCCCTTGCTAACCCCCCCCCTCTACGCCTCTACCCCCCCTCTCTCTAACGCCTCTACCCCCTCTAACGCCCTCTAGCCCCCTCTAAGCCCTCTAGCCCCCTTCTAACGCCTTCTACGCCCCCCTCTAACCTCTAGCCCCCTCAACGCCTCTACCCTCCTCTAATGCCTCTATCCCCTCTACTCCTCTACCCTCCCTCTAACTCCTCTACCCCTCCCCCTCCACTAATCTACTCCCACTACTCCCCTATAACTCCTCTACTCCCCCTAACTCCTCTACCCCATATAACTCCCCCCTATAAAACTCCTCTACTCCCCCTCTAACTCCTCTATCCTAAACTCCTCTACTCCTAACTCCCCCCTATAACTCCTCTACTCCCCCTATACTCCTCTACCCCAAAACTCCCCCCTATAACTCCTCTACTCCCCCTTTACTCTCTCACCACCCATATAACTCCTCTAACCCCTTATAACTCCTCACCTATAACTCCTCTACACCCCTATAACTCCTCTACACCCATATAACTCCCCCCTATAACTCCTCTACTCCCCCTTAAACTCCTCTCATCCCCCTATAAACCTCCTCTACACCCTTACTCCCTCTAACTCCTCACTCCCCCTAACTCCTCCTCCCCTATAACTCCTCTACACCCCTATAACTCCTCTACACCCTCTATAACCTCTACACCCCTCATAACTCCTCTACACCCCTACAACTCCTCCTAAACTCCTCTACACCCTATACTCCTCCCTTAACTCCTCTACACCCATATAACTCCTCTACTCCCCCCATCAACTCCTCACTCCCCCCCACTCTCTACCTCCCTACAACTCCTCTACTCCCCCCTAAACTCCTCTACTCCCCCCCATAACTCCTCTACTCCCCCCATAACTCCTCTACTCCCCTAACTCCCTACCTCCCCCATAAACTCCTCTACTCCCCCCCACTAACTCCTCTACTCCCCCCATAACTCCCTACTCCCCCCCATAACTCCTCTACTCCCCCCATACAACTCCTCTACTTTCCCCCCATAAACTCCTCTACTCCCCCTATAACTCCTCTACTTCCCCCATAAACTCATCTACTCCCCCCTAAACTCATCTACTCACCCCCATAACTCCTCTACTCCCCCCCATAACTCCTTACTCCCCCTATAACTCCTCACTCATCCCTATAACTCCTCTACTCCCCCCATAACTCCTCTACTCCCCCTAAACTCCTCTACTCACCCTATAACTCCTCTACTCACCCCTATAACTCCTCTTACTCACCCCTATAACTCCTCTACTCACCCCATAACTCCTCTACTCCCCCTATAACTCCTCTACTCCCCTATAACTCTCTACTCCCCGTATATCCTCTACTCCCCCTATAACTCCTCTACTCCCCCTATAAAGCTCTACTCCCCCATAACTCCTCTACACCCCTATAACTCCTCCTATAACTCCTCTACACCCCTATAACTCCTCTACTCCCCCTATAACTCATCTACCTCCCCCCTATAACTCATCTACTCACCCCCATAACTCCTCTACTCCCCCCATAATCCTTCTACTCCCCCCTATAACTCCTCTACTCACCCCTATAACTCCTCTACTCCCCCCATAACTCCTCTACTCCCCTATAACTCCTCTACTCACCCTATAACTCCTCTACTCCCCCCCCATAACTCCTCACTCCCCCCATTAACTCCTCTACTCCCCCCTATAACTCCTCTACTCCCCTATAACTCCTTCTACTCCCCCTATAACCTCTACTCCCCCTATAACTCCTCTACTCCCCCTATAAAGCCTCTATCCCCCTATAAAGCCTCTACTCCCCCTATAACTCCTCCCTATAACTCCTCTACCACCCTATAACTCCTCTACACCCGCTATAACTCCTCCCTATAAACTCCTCTACCCCCATCCAGTAATCTACTCCCCCCAACTCCTCTACTCCACCCCTAACCCCTAACCCCCCATAACTCCTCTAACCCCCCTCTAACTCCTCAACCCCCCTCTAACTCCTCAACCCCCTCTAAACTCCTCAACCCCCCTCTAACTCCTCAATCCCCCTCTAACTCCTCAATCCCCTCTAACTCCTCAATCCCCTCTAACTCCTCAACCCCCCTCTAACCACTCTACTTGCCCCCTAACTCCCCTACCCCCCCTAACTCCTCTACTCCCCCTAACCACTCCGCTTGCCCCTCTAACTCCTCTAACCCCCCTCTAACTCCTTCGCCCCCTCTAGCTCCTCTAGACCCCTTTAAACCCTCTTCCCCCCTCCCCCCTCATCCCCCTCTAACCACTCATTCGAGGGTGTCTGTCTAGCTGTTCTTGTTCAAAGCACAGCTTGCTCCGCTCTCTAACACCATTTTCTTTGGTGGGGTAGTGAGATCCATTTTATTTCCCACTGAGAGCAGAGCTGCAAGCCCAAGACAGGATGTTGGTAGACAGTGCACAGGCAACGAGAGAGAGGGGCGCTAAGCACATCACACTCCTCCCGACGCGGACATATTCTCTATACATGTAAACATTCATGTACACCACACACACACACACACACACACACACACACACACACACACACACACACAGCACATATATCCACTTGACTCTATTTTCACACCGTCTCACAGCTCTCAACCATTGGCCTATTCTTCTTTAATGAAGCGGCATTTGATATAACGCTGTCAGTGTGTGTTGTTCTGTATCAGTCCTCTCCTGCCAACCTTGCACCCTTCATCCCTGTTGCCATACAGTACAGCCTCTCTGTGCCCAGCTGGCCTGATGGATGAGACTGGCACTGACTCTGGCAGGGGTATGGTGCACTGAGAGCTGCCAGCACACACACACACACAACACCACACACACACACACACCACACCACCACACACACACACCACACACACACACACACGCCCACACCTACAGTAGCAGCAGCAGTGAAGGCTTTAACCATCACAGGAAGTGCATACTTGAGTCCCAGCCTAATTGCCTCATCCTGTTCTCTGGGAGAGAAGCAGCGAACTGCAGAGCCTTCTTAGTCAACGAGATCCAAAGTGTCAGGAAATGGCTTAGATGGTGGATAGATATGGCGCAGAATGCTAATAGGCTGGCCCCTGGCAGATATCTTCATCTGGGTTTCCCTTTCCACTGCTGAGAACAGACATTAACAGAGAACAACGAGAGGATTTAATAGAGATACAGAGAGAACAGACATTAACAGGAACAACGAGAGGATTTAATAGAGATACAGAGAGAACAAACATTAACAGAGAACAACGAGAGGATTTAAGAGATACAGAGAGAACATACATAACAGAGAACAACGAGAGGATTTAATAGAGAGATACAGAGAGAACAGACATTAACAGAGAACAACGAGAGATTTAATAGAGATACAGAGAGAACAGACATTAACAGAGAACAACGAGAGGATTTAATAGAGAGACAGAGAGAACAGACATTAACAGAGAACAACGAGAGGATTTAATAGAGATACAGACATTAACAGAGAACAACGAGAGGATTTAATAGAGATACAGACATTAACAGAGAACAACGAGAGGATTTAATAAGATACAGACATTAACAGAGAACAACGAGAGGATTTAATAGAGATACAGACATTAACAGAGAACAACGAGAGGATTTAATAGAGATACAGAGAGAACAGACATTACCAGAGAACATCGAGAGGATTTAATAGAGATACAGACATTAACAGAGAACAACGAAGGGATTTAATAGAGAGACAGAGAGAACAGACATTAACAGAGAACAACGAGAGGATTTAATAGAGATACAGACATTAACAGAGAACAACGAGAGGATTTAATAGAGATACAGACATTAACAGCAGAACAACGAAGGGATTAATAGAGATACAGAAGAGAACAGACATTAACAGAGAAACATCGAGAGGATTTAATAGAGATACAGACATTAACAGAGAAACAACGAGAGGATTTAATAGAGATACAGACATTAACAGAGAACAACGAGAGGATTTAATAGAGAGATACAGAGAGAACAGACATTAACAGAGAACAACGAGAGGATTTAATAGAGATACAGAGGAACAGACATTAACAGAGAACAACGAGAGGATTTAATAGAGAGATACAGAGACCTAAACTCATCCTAGTCTAAATGTCAGCGCCTCTCTTATTCCGCTATACCAGAAGAAACTAAACACACATAAATCAAATGACAAACTGATAATGCCTAAACAATGTCTTGGACTAAAAGACAGGGAGCTGGTTCTATGCTTCTGAACAGGTCCAAACCAAAGTGATAATCATACCTTGATAAAGCGAGAATAGCCTGAGTACTGGATTAACAGCTAACAAAGCAGAGCTGTAATCAAAGCCATGCTTTACATGGAGCATAACTCTAGCCATACATAGTTTACGGGTTATATTACTACCTTCTTAAAGCCTTGATTCTGACTGGCTGATGGGCGTTCTATAGCTGTACATTACTCACACAGCTGAACAGTTATAGGGCCTAGTGTCTGAAATTGTGGCCTTGAGTGAGCTTCAGTCCAATTATAGAGAAGACAGTGCTGCACCCCACCTTACTGCAGTACACAGCAGTCTATGTGAACATTGGCACATGTTGTTCATTAAGGGTTTATAAAACATTAATGAGGTTTCACAGCAAAGACACCTTCACTTTCAACTGGGACACACACAGCATCTGGGTGTGGTGGACTGGGAGGTACTGCTTACCAACATTATACAGTAAGTGATGCTAAACACAAGCTCTATTTCTTTCAATGCGCCATCAGTATAGTGTTGAGCTAACACAGCAGATGCCTTCTGTGGAGTTCTTGTCTAGCTCTGGAAGATTAGTAGTGGTGTTGTGGTGTAGTGCAGTGGGCTGAGCTTTATTGTCTCATACCTGGTGCCTTGCTGATTGTGTTATGTTGTTGTTGTGTGTTGATAGCTGCTGTGTGTGTAGACAGCTGAATGCTGATGTGTGTCTGTCTGCCAGTGGGAAACTGCCTCATTTAGATCCCCAGTTTACTGAGCTGCACCTCAGGGGGCCTGAGCCTGGCTGTCTCCCACAACACAGGGAGAGCCACAGAGGACCTGGGAGAGAGTTACATCAAATCACACCTCTCTCTCAGTTTTCCGAAGGGCACTGAAGGATGAGCTGAAGATAACAGCTGTTTGAGAAGGAATCTACAAAAAATGGCCAAACACAATGAGATGAGAAAACGATATGGATTCTATATCCAGCCATCATTATCCATACTAAACACCCAACCCAGTCCTCTTGGAATGTAAATGAAAAGCCTTTATTTGAATCGTCTCACCACTGACCCATTGCAGCCGATACAATACAGTATTGTGTTGAAATAAGTCATGATCCGAGATGCCATGTGCACAAAGGATTTCATCCCTCAGTTCCAAACCAGTCGCTCTTTAGGACACACAGGAGACTGAGCAGAGGACCGACAAATGAAGCAAGGGAACACAGAAAACAATTCTCGGGAGAGAGAACGGTTTTGTACTGTTACGTGTAATGTTCCTCTAACGCTTGCGTGTCCAGTTTCCCGTTAGATAGGGGAACGTTCTATGTATCTGTGTCGGACATGAGTCGGTAATGGTCATGAGATGAGGTAGCCCCGCCTGCGAACTTCAAAAGCAGTGTCTGCCCTCAGCCCAAGAGGGAATTTTGTCTTGGTCTAAGATGTTGAGACCCGGGTTCATATCCCACGTGTTACATAGGCTGTTAGCAAAAACCACCGGAGAACCTATTTAGCATGTTTTGGCATTAGAGGAGAATATTCCCTTATTGTCAAACAGAACTTATCCAGAATGTTCTAGAGACGTTTCATTGGAAAGTTGCAAGAACCTTCCTTAGTCCAGTGGAACCTTGATTCCTTGCACACTCAAATGAAACATGCTCATATCACCACAAGATGGCAGTACTTTAACATTGTTGGATCGTTCTGGGTCCAAATCTGCTCAGCCAGATATTACTTACAGACGGCATGGTGGAATGATCAATACCATTCCTGAGGGTGTGAAAATAACKTTCTCCCAGCGGAAATTACACTGGTACCCATGAGAAAAGAGAAATGTACACTGTACATAGCCATATGACATTTGAAATGTCTCTATTCCTTTGAAAAGTTTGTGAGTGTAATGTTTACTGTTCATTTTTTATTTCATTTTGGTTTATTATCTATTTCACTTGCTTTGGCATTGTAAACTCATGTTTCCCATGCCAATAAAGGCCTTTGAATTGAGAGCGAGAGAGCTGCGTCCCCAGGAGGCAACTGGTCTGAGCAGAACGCTTAACACGGAGAACCCAGATCGTGGAGACGATAACAAACAGTTTTACCTCCCAACACATTAGAATGTTGCAGTCCATTGATAACAGGGCGATGTACACTAAGCATAGATCAAGGACATGAATGAAGCAGTAGCATGTTTGTGAGGCATTGATAATCAAATTCAGAGCCAGCGAAGAGATAACAGCAATCATCCAATTGATACTTGACCATTTTTCTCAATTTTCAAATCAGCACAAATATATATGTGTCATGTTTTATAACAGTCAGCGATTTCAGTAGAACCTCATTGAGATGGCGTACAGCAGGGATGGGCATCTGGCGGCCCTTAACCCACCCCCCAAAAACAAAAGTTTTAGTAACTCAGTTGGGTCTCAAATTACTGTTGAGATTTAGAATAGAATACACAAGGTACAATTTCAAAATGTGGTTATGCATCAGCAGTTTCTCTTATGTTATTCACTGACAGTCCCTCAATTAACCCATGTCAGCTAACATTTCTAGATTGGTAAATGAGTCTAGTCAGCTATCTAAACCTGTGGTAATCATGGTCGAATTACAGACCAGGGGGCCCTCAAGGATTTTGTAAGTCACTCTAACTCAGATAACATATTAACATGGTATAAGACCAGGCAAAATGATAGAATTGCAGGAAATTAGCTGTAAAACATGTTTTTCTATCCGCCTCATGACAAAATGTGTAGAAATGCATCAAACTTGCTTTAAAACTGAATCATTTTCTCTACACACGATGGCAAAATGGCCACTGCAGCCCCCCATTAGGAGATCAGATTTTTTGTTGCGCCTACCACCATCAAAGTTGCCCATCCCTCCAAAATAAGAACCACCATATTGTTCCACAACAGCAGCCTATTTTTCTGACCTCGCCAATTAACATCAGCAACTGGAAAAATGGAACTCTGTGACTGCAAACTTTCACATCTACTCAGGAAGTGAGAAGGTGCAGCATTTATTTTTTATGCTGTATTTGATCATAACAGCCCTTCTCTCTGTAACACAGGGCAGGGTGCGGTGTGTGTCAAAGCTCTCTCTGTCAGCAGATAGGCTCTCTGTCTTAGAGCATCTGTCATCCAGAAACCAGCTGTTCACTTTGTAAGCCAAATTAACCACTGTTTCCACTGTGACTGAAGTACAGTCAAAGTCCCTTCCTTCTCCACCGTCTTGTCTTGGAGTCCCTACGGAATAAGATGTGATGCTAGGGATAAAGTGGAAAATGATGATTCTAGCATTGATATAGTATGCAGGGCTGAAGGCTCAGGCACGGTCATAACAGTGTGCAAAGTGTATCAGTAGAAGTGTGAATATACGGAGGGTTATAACATATTTACACATGTATAAATTAGAGGTCGACCGATTATGATTTTTCAACGCCGATACCGATTATTGGAGGACTAAAAAAGCAGATACCGATTAATCGGACACTTGTTAAAATGTGTTTGTAATAATGACAATTACAACAATACTGAATGAACACTTACTTTAACTTAATATAATACAGCAATAAAATCAATTTAGCCTCAAATAAATAATGAAACATGTTCAATTTGGTTTAAATAATGCAAAAACAAAGTGTTGGAGAAGAAAGTAAAAGTGCAATATGTGCCATGTAAGAAAGCTAACGTTTAAGTTCCTTGCTCAGAACATGAGAACATATGAAAGCTTGTGGTTCCTTTTAACATGAGTCTTCAATATTCCCAGGTAAGAAGTTTTAGGTTGTAGTTATTATAGGAATTATAGGACTATTTCTCTCTATACGATTTGTATTTCATATACCTTTGACTATTGGATGTTCTTATAGGCACTTTAGTATTGCCAGTGTAACAGTATAGCTTCCGTCCTTCTCCTCGCTCCTACCTGGGCTCGAACCAGGAACACATCGACAACAGCCACCCTCGAAGCAGTGTTACCCATGCAGAGCAAGGGGAACAACCACTCCAAGTCTCAGAGCGAGTGACATTTGAAACGCTATTAGCGCGCACCCCTCTAACTAGCTAGCCATTTCACATCGGTTACACCAGCCTAATCTCGGGAGTTGATAGGCTTGAAGTAATAAACAGCGCAATGCTTGAAGCATTGCGAAGAGCTGCTGGCAAAACGCACAAAATTGCTGTTTGAATGAATGCTTACGAGCCTGCTGGTGCCTACCATCGCTCAGTCAGACTGCTCTATCAAATCATAGACTTAATTATAACATAATAACACACAGAAATACGAGCCTTAAGTCATTAATATGGTCGAATCCGGAAACTATCATCTCGAAAACAAAACGTTTATTCTTTCAGTGAAATACGGAACCGTTCCGTATTTTATCTAACGGGTGGCATCCATAAGTCTAAATATTCCTGTTACATTGCTCAACCTTCAATGTCATGTTATAATTACGTAAAATTCTGGCAAATTACTTCGCAACGAGCCAGGCGGCCCAAACTGTTGCATATACCCTGACTCTGCATGCAATGAACACAAGAGAAGTGACACAATTTCACCTGGTTAATATTGCCTGCTAACCTGTATTTCTTTTTGCTAAATATGCAGGTTTAAAAATATATACTTCTGTGTATTGATTTTAAGAAAGGAATTGATGTTTACGGTTAGGTACAGTCGTGCAACAATTGTGCTTTTTTCGCAAATGCGCTTTTTTWAAATCATCCCCCGTTTGGCGAAGTTGGCTGTCTTTGTTAGGAAGAAATAGTCTTCACACAGTTTGCAATGAGCCAGGCGGCCCAAACTACTGCCTGGCTCTGTTGCAAGAGAAGTGACACCATTTTTCCTAGTTAAAAGAAATTCATGTTAGCAGGCAATATTAACTAAATATGCAGGTTTAAAAATATATACTTGTGTATTGATTTTAAGAAAGGCATTGATGTTTATGGTTAGGTACATGTTGGAGCAACGACAGTCCTTTTTCGCGAATGCCACCGCATCGATTATATGCAACGCAGAACACGCTAGATAAACTAGTAATATCATCAACCATGTGTAGTTAACTAGTGATTATGATTGATTGATAGTTTTTTATAAGATACATTTAATGCTAGCTAGCGACTTACCTTGGCTGCATTCACATAACAGGAAGGCTCCTCGTGGAGTGCAATGTAATCAGGTGGTTAGAGCGTTGGACTAGTAAGGTTGCAAGATTGAATCCCCGAGCTGACAAGGTAAAAATCTGTCATTCTGCCCCTGAACAAGGCAGTTAACCCACTGTTCCTAGGCCATCATTGAAAATAAGAATGTGTTCTTAACTGACTTGCCTAGTTAAATAAAGGTAAATGTTTAAAAAAAATACCGATACCAAAAATACCGATTTCCGATTGTTATGAAAACTTGAAATCGGCCCTAATTAATCGGCCATTCCAATTAATCGGTC